>NC_134486.1:135079388-135129388 GCF_040206685.1 Ascaphus truei | reverse complement strand
TGTATTATTTTAAGGTTTTATCTTAGTGTACTAGCCCAACTTTAGCCGCCCCTCTAAGCATATCCATTTATAGCTACTGTCTCTCTAAATAATATCTATATATATATACATGTAGAGGTATCAGTACCGTGTTAGCCGAGCTTCAATAATCAAAAAATAAATAGATGATACCGTTCTGTGGCTAACGAAATGCTTTTATTTGTGCGAGCTTTCGAGATACACTGATCTCTTCTTCCGGCGATGTTACAATGAATGAAGCAAGAATTACTTAAAAACAATGTCTCTTGGAATGTTATCTGTGTTGGTCCTTCCCCCGGTGTGGATGAGATTTAAGGCTGGAGGTGTCAAAGGGTAACTGAAAGCAAGTGAAGAAAGAGTGTGTATGTGTATCAGTGTGAATAAAAATGAATGGAGAGCCCACAGTATAAACAGTGCTCTACACTAGGTGTGTGTGGAGTGAGAGGGGATATGAATGGTGTGGGTGGGTGTGGCAATGTGAGAGTTTGTAGCACAACTAAAAGTGTGTGTGGATACTATATGGTCCCTATTGGTGTATAGGGATGGAAAAATAAGTAGTATTAGTATGTGTGAGAGGCAGCTGTGTGTGCATACATATAGCACAGTATGTACATACATGGCCTTTAGCGCTCATGGGAAGAGAGTTCGCTAGTGTCAGTAATGACTCATAAAATTTCGATCTCTGTTTAGGCCACTGCTAAGTGTCCCGAACAGTTGCATAAATTTGTATTCATGCAACCGTCTCTCTTTCGGGGTTTTAAGATTACCTTTGAGTATGGCAACCCTCAGAACGTTCATCTTATGGCCAGAGTCAGAGAAATGTTCGCCAACAGGACTGTCTCTTGTTCCGCGTGTAATGCTGTGGCGATGCAGGTTCATTCTCTTGTTTAGCCCCTGTCCTGTCTCACCTATGTAGTAGCAGCCCCCTGGGAATTTCATGCACATGATGAGGTACACGACATTGCTGGAGGAACAGGTGAACCCTCCTCTGATTTTGTATTCCCGATTCTTGTGTGGTATTTGTATTGTGTCCGCTGTGTAGAGCATTGCGCAGGTTTTGCATCTTGGGTTCTGGCATGGTTTTGTCCCGCATTCAGTTATACTGCTGAATACTTTACTCCTCACCATAATATTCTTGAGATTATGGGGTTGTCTGTATGATAATAAGGGTGCTTCAGGGAAGACCTGTTGCAGTCTTGTATCTTCCTGGAGGATGGGTTGTAGTTTCCTGGCGATCTTGCGTAGGGCTCCTAGGTGTGGGTTATATGTGACCACCAAAGGTACCCTGTCGCTTGTCTCCTTCTGTTTGTATTCAAGGAGATCACTTCTTGGTGTTCTGGTGGCTTTGTGAATTTGCTGGTCTACAATTCTGTGGTTATATCCACGGTTTATAAAGTCTGATCTCAAGGCTTTAATCCGCTGGTCTCTGTCTGCTGTGTCGGAGCATATCCGGTTGTATCATATGGCTTGACTGTAGATGGTTGCATGTTTGGTGTGTGTCGGGTGGAAGCTGTTGTCCCTCAAATAGCTGGCTCTGTCTGTAGGTTTGCGGTATACAGAAGTCTGTAGTTGGTTGTTCTTTATAGTAATGGTGGTGTCTAGAAAATGTACTTCATCCGGGGAATGGGCGAGTTTGAGGTTGATGGTCGGGTGGAAAGTATTGAAGTTGTCATAGAACTGTAGGAGGTCCTGTTCGCCAGAGGTCCAAATCAGGAGGATGTCATCGATGTAGCGAAGGTATGTAAGGGGTTTCAAGTGACAGGTGGAAAGAAAGTCACTTTCCAGTTTTGCGCAGAACAGATTGGCATACTGTGGCGCCATCCGAGTACCCATTGCGGTCCCGGTTGTCTGGAGGTATGTGTCATTTCAAAATGTGAAGTAGTTATGGGTCAGAATAAATTCAATGCATTTAGTCACTGTCTCTGTGAGTGGCTCCTGCGATCCCAGAAAGTATCTGCAGGCTGAAATCTCATCCTCGTGGGGGATGTTTGTATAAAGTGATTCTACATCCATAGTTGCTAGTAGTGTTCCTGTAGGGAGGGGGCCAATGGCATTCAGTTTGTTTAGCAGGTCGGTGGTATCCTGGATATAGCTGGGTGTGTTCCGGACAAGTGGTTTTAGAATGCCCTCCACCCAGCCAGAAATATTCTCGGTAAGTGTGCCAGATCCAGAGATAATAGGGCGCCCAG
Source organism: Ascaphus truei (assembly GCF_040206685.1). Classification (NCBI taxonomy): domain Eukaryota; kingdom Metazoa; phylum Chordata; class Amphibia; order Anura; family Ascaphidae; genus Ascaphus; species Ascaphus truei. The sequence goes on along the minus strand of NC_134486.1, from coordinate 135,127,181 downwards.
GGTTACCCTCTTTGTGAATTTTAGGGAGCATGTAGAATGTGCCAGGTTTTGGGTTAGCTGGTATCAGGTCCAGAATTTGTTCTCTTGTGCGGATCGGGAGTGTTTTAATGATCCTGTTGAGTTCTCACATGTATTTTTTAGTTGGATCCTCCTGCAGTTGGGTGTAGTACTTTGAATCAGAGAGTTGCCTGTGTGCTTCCCGCAGGTAGTCTTTGGTGTTCATTATGACCACTGCTCCTCCCTTGTCCGCAGGTTTGATTGTTATGTTGTGGTTGGCCTTTAGCGATTCTATGGCTCTCCTCTCCATCAGTGTCAGATTATATGTTTGTTTCCTTACTTTATCCAGGATGGTGGTTTTGGTGCTGTGTCTGAAGCTTTCAATGTACCGGTCCATTGTGGGGTTGCGCCCAGTTTGTGGGATCCAGTTGGATTTTTGCTTCTCCCTGCTCATGTGCAGCGGCTCTCCTTCTGCAGTGTTGGCATAATCTTGGTTTTGTCTGTTGTGGAAGAACTCCTTAAGACGCAGCCTTCTGAAGAATTCTTCCAGGTCACTGCACAGCTCAATCTTGTCCATAGGCTTGGTAGATGGAACACACAAGATGGCGCTCAATACCTAAACACAGTGAATAATATATAAACACTTAATGGAAAAACTATGTATATAAATGTGAAGATAAACACAAAATACAAAATAAAAATAAAGACACTCAAACCCTTGGACGGACTGTTTCAAGGTCCACACGAAACATAGGAAGGAAAAACCAGGGGAGCGTTGATACCTTTAAAAAGAAAAAAAGACAAACATAGTGCAACCTGTAGCAAAATATGTTATAAGGAGCTCCCAGCCGGGCACCACATACTAAGGCCAATGCCTAATGGGATATAGCAGCAGGAACAATTTGGAGGAGATAATCTTTAGAAAAGAGAAGCACACGTGCAGTATCCAATAAAATACAGTTTATCCAAAAATGATAAAAGTGGAGGCTTACAGAATCCCAATGGGAAAACAGCATTGACGGTGGTGATCTCAAGACCACATCACAGCGTCTCTGTGTCAGCAAACCGCCACGGTACACTTCAGCCTGGAGCCGTCTCGTCACTTCCGGTCTTGGGGCCGTCACGTCACTTCCGGTTGCGCCGCCGGTAGGAAAACAGCTACGGATACCCAGGCACTCTCTCCTTCTTGATTATGAGGTCACGCTCAACGCGTTTCGCCGTTCTTGCAGACGGCTTCGTCAGGAGTAGCAGTGACCTGTCCTGGGTGTCTTATTTATACCCATACTGCTATCAAACTCCCCTCCTCCATAGGATGATTGATAGAACATCCCCCAAAGTCACGGGCCAATTACATACATGTGACCGCACACAGGGAAATACATATACTTAAAAACAGTGATAAACATTTAATTATACAATTATAATAAAATAGTTTAATAGTACCAAAGCATATTTTAAAAACATATTAAAAATAATAATCCTAACTCGTAATAAAATACACATTAAAGTATATAAAAAAAATACACATTAAAGTATATAAAAAAACACATCAGCTATCCTACTCTGTCCTAGTCATATTGAGCAGGCGATAGATGAATCTTAAAAAGACAAAGAAATTAGGTTAGAATACAACATCAAATTCCAATAATCTTATGAAATGAGGCATAGTTATAAGGACATCTTGACTATTTTAGACATAGATCGGACCACAAAGACTGAACACCAGTCAATAAAAAATGCTCTCAAAAATTATATAAAAAGGTGCAATCCCATCTAAATCATAAAAATATGAAATTTACAAAAAAAAAAATTAGAAAAAACACCAGATTAAAGAAAAACACCAAATTAAAGAAAAACACCAAGTTCAAAGTCCACATTCAGGCCTTGTGGCACTAAGGTTTTGAGAGAAAAGATCCAAAAACTCTCTCTTTTTTTCAGTGCAACATTTCTGTCCCCACCTCTCCAGTGGGGCAGAACATGTTCAAGCACTGTAAACCTTAGTCCTGAAGTGTCACTTTGGTGTGTATTAATAAAGTGATTGGATAAAAAATGAGTAGTGACACCTCTACGCACATTACCAATGTGTTCCAGAATACGTGTTTTGACTGGCCTAGTGGTCTGGCCTACGTATTGAAGCCCACAAGGGCACTGTATTAAGTAAACCACGTATTCTGATCTACACGTAATGTGTTGTTTTATGAAAAACTTTTCTTTGGTAATATTAGACTGGAATCCAAACTTATCGTCCGATCTATGTCTACATGCCAGGCATGTGGTACACCCAAAAAAAACCTTTATTTGGGGTAACCACCTATTACTCTCTTTACAGACCTTTTGTAAAGCACTAGGTGCAAGTGCATTTTTTAGTGAATTAGCTTTCTTAAAAATGACTGTCGGTCTTTCAGGTACTATTTCACCTAGGATGGAGTCATTTTGGACAATATGCCAGTGTTTGCGTATTATCTTAGTTATTTTTTCGGACTGTCTATTATAGTTTGTGAGAAAAGAGAAGTCAAAGTTCTTTTTAGTTTCAACTTTTTCTGTGGTTTTAATAAGATCTTTCCTTTCTAGACATCCTACTTTTTCTACTGCATCTTGAATAACTTGCTCTTCATATTTCTTTTCCCTAAACCTTTCTTGCATAAATTGAGATTGTGTATTAAACACGTCATCATTCGAACAGTTCCTCTTAACCCTACGTATTTGACCATATGGTACATTTTGTAGCCATTTCGGGTGATGGCAACTGGAAGGTGTGATAAAGTTGTTGATATCGACGTCTTTGAAGAAGGTTTGAGTACTAATCTCTCCCTCTTCTATGAGTACAGTCAGGTCCAGGAAATTAACCCTTTCCCGACTGTACTCACAATTAAATTTGAGGTTGAGTAAGTTGTCATTAAGATAGTTTATAAATCTTTTGAGACTTTCCTCGTCCCCTCTCCAAATAAAGAATATATCGTCGATATATCTCCGCCACAGGCACAAATCCACACCCAGCTCTGCAATAGACCAGATATGGTCTTCCTCCCATGAACCCATGAGAAGATTTGCATAGCTGGGTGCAAATTTCGTGCCCATGGCGGTACCACACTTCTGAAGGTAGTATACTCCTTCAAACAGGAAATAATTATGCTCTAGGATAAATTTTATCCCGTCTAGGATAAAGTTTGCTTGTTCAGGAGGCATATTTGTATCCTTAGATAATTCTCTGTCTATGGCATCATGTCCATCTTTATGACTGATACACGTATATAACGAAGTTATATCACATGTGGCAAGAAACCATCCTTCTTCCCATCTTTGGTTATTTATAACTTGCAGAATATCTGTAGTGTCTTTCAGATAAGACGGAAGTTCTTTCACATATTTCTGCAGATACGTGTCTATGTATGCCGACAAGTTTGACGTCAGGGAATCTATACCCGCTATTATGGGTCTTCCTGGGGGATTTACTAAACTCTTATGGAGTTTAGGGAGATAGTAAAAGATGGGTCTAATAGAATGTTCTTTATGCAAAAACTTGTATTCGCTCTCATTTATTACTCCATCTTGTTTCCCCTTATCCAGCAAAGTTTTTAATTTACACAGAAAGTCTGAGGTTGGATCCTTTTTTAGAGGTGTGTAAGTGTTTTTGTCACCTAGAATCCGATGTGCCTCAGATATATAGTCTTCCCTGTTGAGAATGGCCACTCCTCCTCCCTTATCAGCTTGTTTAATTACAATGCTAGTGTCTTTCTGCAGGATTTTGAGGGCATCTCTTTCGTTTTTACTCAAATTGTTCTCAAATTTCTGATCAGAACTAGCTAGCTTTTCAAAATCTTTCTGGACTAGTTGTGTAAAGACATCTAAGTTTTTACCTTTCATATGTTTTGGGTAAAAGGTAGAGGATGGTTTTAGACCTGAATGTATCACAATATGTGCATTTTCTTGTGATAGTGTCATATCTCTTTTAGGTTGAGTGTCAACTTCTTTAGGATCTATCTTAGACTCTATTCTCGAGTTTTCACTGGTTCTAAGCTCAACCTCCTTCTGGCTTTTAAAGGTATCAACGCTCCCCTGGTTTTTCCTTCCTATGTTTCGTGTGGACCTTGAAACAGTCCGTCCAAGGGTTTGAGTGTCTTTATTTTTATTTTGTATTTTGTGTTTATCTTCACATTTATATACATAGTTTTTCCATTAAGTGTTTATATATTATTCACTGTGTTTAGGTATTGAGCGCCATCTTGTGTGTTCCATATATCTGTTTTTGTTTTATTAAGATAGGCTGCACTATTTTTCACAATGGAAGATATAGAAATAGATAACAACTGCTCCAATATTTTCACTAGAAGACACACTAGATCTGTGGACTTCAGTAGTATTCTGAAATTAGATTTGGATAAAGCCCCTATTATAGGGGAAGCAAATATCCTTGCATCAGAATTTGATAAATTGGAGAAGTTGTTAACTAAAGATATTAAGAAATTTTGGGATTACACCTTTTTAGAGCAATATGTTTTAAGTGGAAGAGTCCCAAGAGGCCTTAGAATTAATAAAGATCCATCCATGGATTTGGAAGATGAAAGCTTCCTTGACAAGTGGTATGGTCTTTTAGAGAAATGTTCTAATGACCTAATGGGTCTAGTTATAGAACAACAGAAACATCATGTGTCACAAATTGACATAGAGGTGAAAGAAATTGAAGAGAGAATTGGTACTTTAGATCAGACCGCTCTCTTCAAAGAAAAAGATGCACAACTGCAAAAGAAATTAGATAAATTATGGAAAGAGACAATTACAAAGAAAGTAAAGAAATTTTTAAGAGATGAGGAGGACTACAAAGACGGGCCCCCTAGAAAACTTGAGAAAATTGAATCCAGTGCTGTTAAAATAGTGGATAAAACCATTCAAAAATCTAAAATAACCCCAAAAAAATCCTCACCCAAAAAGGACATATCTAAGGGAAAGAAAAAACCTAAAAAATACACCCCTAAAAAAACTAGGAAAAGTCCAGAAAGGGAAAATTGGAGGACAAAACCATATAGAACCCCACACCAACAGGGCAACAAATATGCTAAAACACAAGTAAGCATAGAATTAACCCCGAAAAGATCTATGAGTATAGATTATGACTCAGAAGGGGAAATTAGTATATATAATAGAAAAGAACAACGAGAAACCCAAAGAGATAAAATGTTTCAGAAAGGTGGCCTTAAGTTTAACAATAAGAAGGATTTTTTAGGGGAGGGGGGGTCAACTTCTTTTCAGGGAATAAATTCATATGCCCCACTGATGAGAAGGGATCACTCCTCGGAAAAAAGGAAAAGGGAAAAAAACGACGAAAACGGGGAAGGGGACAGAAAGAAATACCCAAAGAAACCCAAGAAATAGGCAAAAACATATTTAACCTGAGCTCTAGGGTATTAACCAAACCCGAAGAGTCCCTTATTTCTAAAGGTTTAAAGTTCGCCCCCACTGTAAGCTCTAGTAATTTTGGCCTTTTTTTGGATGCCCAAAGATTTTTAAGGAAACTAACCATCAAAAGATTCTTTAGGCAGAAGGAGGTTGAGCTTAGAACCAGTGAAAACTCGAGAATAGAGTCTAAGATAGATCCTAAAGAAGTTGACACTCAACCTAAAAGAGATATGACACTATCACAAGAAAATGCACATATTGTGATACATTCAGGTCTAAAACCATCCTCTACCTTTTACCCAAAACATATGAAAGGTAAAAACTTAGATGTCTTTACACAACTAGTCCAGAAAGATTTTGAAAAGCTAGCTAGTTCTGATCAGAAATTTGAGAACAATTTGAGTAAAAACGAAAGAGATGCCCTCAAAATCCTGCAGAAAGACACTAGCATTGTAATTAAACAAGCTGATAAGGGAGGAGGAGTGGCCATTCTCAACAGGGAAGACTATATATCTGAGGCACATCGGATTCTAGGTGACAAAAACACTTACACACCTCTAAAAAAGGATCCAACCTCAGACTTTCTGTGTAAATTAAAAACTTTGCTGGATAAGGGGAAACAAGATGGAGTAATAAATGAGAGCGAATACAAGTTTTTGCATAAAGAACATTCTATTAGACCCATCTTTTACTATCTCCCTAAACTCCATAAGAGTTTAGTAAATCCCCCAGGAAGACCCATAATAGCGGGTATAGATTCCCTGACGTCAAACTTGTCGGCATACATAGACACGTATCTGCAGAAATATGTGAAAGAACTTCCGTCTTAGCTGAAAGACACTACAGATATTCTGCAAGTTATAAATAACCAAAGATGGGAAGAAGGATGGTTTCTTGCCACATGTGATATAACTTCGTTATATACGTGTATCAGTCATAAAGATGGACATGATGCCATAGACAGAGAATTATCTAAGGATACAAATATGCCTCCTGAACAAGCAAACTTTATCCTAGACGGGATAAAATTTATCCTAGAGCATAATTATTTCCTGTTTGAAGGAGTATACTACCTTCAGAAGTGTGGTACCGCCATGGGCACGAAATTTGCACCCAGCTATGCAAATCTTCTCATGGGTTCATGGGAGGAAGACCATATCTGGTCTATTGCAGAGCTGGGTGTGGATTTGTGCCTGTGGCGGAGATATATCGACGATATATTCTTTATTTGGAGAGGGGACGAGGAAAGTCTCAAAAGATTTATAAACTATCTTAATGACAACTTACTCAACCTCAAATTTAATTGTGAGTACAGTCGGGAAAGGGTTAATTTCCTGGACCTGACTGTACTCATAGAAGAGGGAGAGATTAGTACTCAAACCTTCTTCAAAGACGTCGATATCAACAACTTTATCACACCTTCCAGTTGCCATCACCCGAAATGGCTACAAAATGTACCATATGGTCAAATACGTAGGGTTAAGAGGAACTGTTCGAATGATGACGTGTTTAATACACAATCTCAATTTATGCAAGAAAGGTTTAGGGAAAAGAAATATGAAGAGCAAGTTATTCAAGATGCAGTAGAAAAAGTAGGATGTCTAGAAAGGAAAGATCTTATTAAAACCACAGAAAAAGTTGAAACTAAAAAGAACTTTGACTTCTCTTTTCTCACAAACTATAATAGACAGTCCGAAAAAATAACTAAGATAATACGCAAACACTGGCATATTGTCCAAAATGACTCCATCCTAGGTGAAATAGTACCTGAAAGACCGACAGTCATTTTTAAGAAAGCTAATTCACTAAAAAATGCACTTGCACCTAGTGCTTTATAAAAGGTCTGTAAAGAGAGTAATAGGTGGTTACCCCAAATAAAGGTTTTTTTTGGGTGTACCACATGCCTGGCATGTAGACATAGATCGGACGATAAGTTTGGATTCCAGTCTAATATTACCAAAGAAAAGTTTTTCATAAAACAACACATTACGTGTAGATCAGAATACGTGGTTTACTTAATACAGTGCCCTTGTGGGCTTCAATACGTAGGCCAGACCACTAGGCCAGTCAAAACACGTATTCTGGAACACATTGGTAATGTGCGTAGAGGTGTCACTACTCATTTTTTATCCAATCACTTTATTAATACACACCAAAGTGACACTTCAGGACTAAGGTTTACAGTGCTTGAACATGTTCTGCCCCACTGGAGAGGTGGGGACAGAAATGTTGCACTGAAAAAAAGAGAGAGTTTTTGGATCTTTTCTCTCAAAACCTTAGTGCCACAAGGCCTGAATGTGGACTTTGAACTTGGTGTTTTTCTTTAATTTTGTGTTTTTCTTTAATCTGGTGTTTTTTCTAATTTTTTTTTTTGTAAATTTCATATTTTTATGATTTAGATGGGATTGCACCTTTTTATATAATTTTTGAGAGCATTTTTTATTGACTGGTGTTCAGTCTTTGTGGTCCGATCTATGTCTAAAATAGTCAAGATGTCCTTATAACTATGCCTCATTTCATAAGATTATTGGAATTTGATGTTGTATTCTAACCTAATTTCTTTGTCTTTTTAAGATTCATCTATCGCCTGCTCAATATGACTAGGACAGAGTAGGATAGCTGATGTGTTTTTTTATATACTTTAATGTGTATTTTTTTTATATACTTTAATGTGTATTTTATTACGAGTTAGGATTATTATTTTTAATATGTTTTTAAAATATGCTTTGGTACTATTAAACTATTTTATTATAATTGTATAATTAAATGTTTATCACTGTTTTTAAGTATATGTATTTCCCTGTGTGCAATCACATGTATGTAATTGGCCCGTGACTTTGGGGGATGTTCTATCAATCATCCTATGGAGGAGGGGAGTTTGATAGCAGTATGGGTATAAATAAGACACCCAGGACAGGTCACTGCTACTCCTGACGAAGCCGTCTGCAAGAACGGCGAAACGCGTTGAGCGTGACCTCATAATCAAGAAGGAGAGAGTGCCTGGGTATCCGTAGCTGTTTTCCTACCGGCGGCGCAACCGGAAGTGACGTGACGGCCCCAAGACCGGAAGTGACGAGACGGCTCCAGGCTGAAGTGTACCGTGGCGGTTTGCTGACACAGAGACGCTGTGATGTGGTCTTGAGATCACCACCGTCAATGCTGTTTTCCCATTGGGATTCTGTAAGCCTCCACTTTTATCATTTTTGGATAAACTGTATTTTATTGGATACTGCACGTGTGCTTCTCTTTTCTAAAGATTATCTCCTCCAAATTGTTCCTGCTGCTATATCCCATTAGGCATTGGCCTTAGTATGTGGTGCCCGGCTGGGAGCTCCTTATAACATATTTTGCTACAGGTTGCACTATGTTTGTCTTTTTTTCTTTTTAAAGGTATCAACGCTCCCCTGGTTTTTCCTTCCATAGGCTTGGTAGAGCAGAATGTGAGACCCTTTGATAATACTGAGGACTCTGCTTGATTAGGTGTGTAATCCGAGAGGTTAACAGTGCAGTCCTGCTCTTGGTAACTGTCAATGTTTGTATTATTAGTTGTTGTGCTGGCTGCTGCAGAGTATCTCATTCTTAGCCTCAGTCTGTGCAGTTTCTTTTCCTTATTGCTAATTAGAACCTTCAGGAATTTTTCATGGAATGTTTGGAGTCCTCTCCATGTGTCTATGTGAATTTCTCCTGTCTCCAGGATGCTGTCTATTGTCACCTTTGTCTTTCTCCTGTTACTGTAACAGATGCTGATCAGATGGTTCCTTAATCTTTCTGAGTTCCTGGTGCACAGTTGTTGGGAGAATTTTGTGTTGTATGTGGTAGCAAGTGGGTTTTTGAGGATGAGTCCTTTTGGGATCAGATGCTCCTTCTTGCATTTGCTGAGGAAGATGATATCGCTGTCTAGTTGTGCCTGTTTTTTCAGTAAATCCTTTAGCTTCATTTGGGTGCGGTACAATGTGGTATCTTCCATATTTTCATGTAGAGGTATCAGTACCGTGTTAGCCGAGCTTCAATAATCAAAAAATAAATAGATGATACCGTTCTGTGGCTAACGAAATGCTTTTATTTGTGCGAGCTTTCGAGATACAAATATATATATATATCAATTGGGTAATTTAGCGGCGCTACTTCAATTTTTTGCTTTTTATATATATATATATATATATATATGTATATATATATATATATATATATATATACATATATATATATATATATATATATGTAAATAAACGTGAAGTATAATTATTACTTCAACACGTTTAATAGTCGAAATACCAGTTATAGGGGCCTATTCTAGTAGCTTCATTAAAATTAATGCCAAATCAAACTTTTTGGCATGGTGTAAAGTGGCGAGATCAGAATGTGTGTGTTGCAGTGTGAATCTGGGAGCTATCTGAATAGCTCGATTTCTCAAAAAATGTGAGGTTATCATTTTTTAAGCTACGGGTCGGTTTGTCTGAGAGGGAATGCTATTGATCAGGAAGAAACAGGTTTTAAGTGAGTGTGCCATGTTATGTGAACTTTCTGAATTGTTACACATGCAAACTCACTCGAGAAGTGTCCATAACAGTTGATAACTCACTTATCGAAGCTAATAGAATATGACCCTTACAGTCTCATTCCAGTAGCTAAGGATCACTTTGTGATGTTCTACTTTGTTTGCTAGCTTGACATTTTAGATAAAATTAATATTTAATAAGTGTTCTCACCTGTTCATGTGCAAACATCGAAGGTATATATTTTAGCATTATACTGTGCATGTATGCGCAAGACAGGAAAAAATCCCTACTATGCGCAATTAGGACTGGTCGAGTTTCAACTTCCCCTATGGAAACTTCTTTCAAAGAATCCAGGATACAATCATGAAAAGTTGCATGGGAAAAAATGCACTCAACAATTTTAAAAGAAAGGGAGGACACCAGTCTCAATCAAAAACGTATGTGTAATTAAGTATACGTACACAGAAAAAGTGACAATTTTAATTGCTAAATACAGCTGCGGCCCCCTTTATCCTAATGCGGCCGTAGCGGCATAACTCTGATAACCGCGGGCAGTTTAAGTATATTTTCTTTTTTTCCGGAATATCTTCCGGTATTTTACGGTATTTTAGCACTCGTATTATTAGCGCTGTCTGCAATACTGCAATACCGTCTGAAAACTCAGGTGGGCGTTCGCGAGCTGTTGTCTTCAAAGTCTAATACTGTAGCAGTTCAACCTACGTCAGTACACAGTCTGTGTGTGTGTGCGCAGTAATTGTAAATTTGCATATTTATACATGCATGTACAGTACTGTATGTCTCATTAGAACATTGTTGAAATGCATAGGCGTGTACTGTAACAGTATCACATTTCGGCGTACACAGCGCTCTCCCCTCGCTCGCCCCCGCACAGACACAGGCTAATGAACTTCACTGCAGTATTTCAACTTCTTATCTTATCTACAGTACACCTCTCCCACACCATTCCTTTTGAATGGATTGTTTTCTGTCTTCAATCATATTCCTGTCATCACATTCCTGAGTGTATAACGTGCAGTGCAGTGCAGAGCCTGGTTTGATTTATTATTCTGTGTTGATTATTAATGCTCATTGTGGGAAAAAAAGTTCAAGACTGACCAAATTTTTTTTTTGTTCTCGTCATTTTTTATTTTTATTTTCTCAACATGTGCCTGCCTAACCCATCTTGATATTACGATATTCTATCGGTGCTGTAGCTTGTGTGATTTTTATGTATTTGGGGTGTGTGGGAATCAAATCATTATGATGACCTGTTGAAAATATGTCATGTCTTTGAACTACAGTACAGCAAATCCTTCATGCAGCTTTACCCCCCTCCCCCCGCAGACACACACAAGGCTCACCCAAAGATTTCAACCTCTTATCGACACCTCTCGAAAACCATTCATTTTCAAAAGCTTGTCTTTGTGCTTTTAATCGTCCCAAACTTAGCGTCACCTCTCTGCGCCTGCGTGTAATCCTCTTTGGGAAGGGAGCTAGTTGATTATTACTGCGCATGCGTGTATAATTTCACCACTTCTTGCGAAGTTCAAGAGTGACCAAAAAAAAATAAAAATGATTTTTTCACATCATTTTTTATTTTCTCAACATGTGCCTGCCTAAACCATCTTGATATTACGATATTCAATCGTTGCTGTAGCTTTTGACTGCGACACTATACGTTTGACTGCACACGATTTGTGTGATTTTTATGTATTTGGGGAGTGTGGGAATCAAATCATTATGATGACTTGTTGAAAATATGTCATGTCTTTGAACTACAGTACAGCTAATCCTTCATGCAGCTAAACCCCCCTCCCCCCCGCAGACACACACAAGGCTCGCCCAAGCATTTCAACCTCTTATCGACACCTCTCTCAGACCATTCATTAATTTTCTTAATGTTGGCTTTGTGTAATCCTATTTGGGAAGGGTGCCAGTTGATGATTAATGCGCATGCGTGTATAACTTCACATTCGTTTTCAAATGCTTGGCTAATCCCTTATGTTAATCTGATTATGTAACCAATTAATAAAAATGTAACCAATAAATACAACTGTATGTCTTCTTGAAGAATCCCCCCACACACATTCACAGTGAATTGAAAGTTCAAAGAAAAATAATCTGAATGTAATTAAATATGTATGATAATAAAAAATGCACAAATGCGCACCAGGGATTAGTGGAAGGTAATTTATTAAAAATACACAAAAACTGAGGGGATCCAACCCCACCTCAGAACAGCTGTGCAGCTGGACGGCTAAGTACTACCAAGGAGAACACCTGATGGTGACTAAACCCTAAGCTGCACAGTATACAAATACAGTAAAATTTATATAAAAAACATGAAAGAAAAAAACAAACATGAAAACAACCTATCAACAGATTTGTATAGAAACCGCCATAGGGATGGGCACTGGCAAGGGGAAACGGACACTCACACTGAGACAGTCAGCAGACTCGCGGTGTCTGCACAGGATCCGGATCTCGGCACCGCGGAGATGGATAAAACCGCTGCTGTCTCCTGCAGGCTCCGTCTCAGCTTACCAGCATATATGCGCAGGATGACCTGTCGTGACCTCTACGCGTTTCGTACCAAGTACTTTGTCAGGAGGTCACGTACAGCGTTATCCGCGCGTATATATAGGCGGCAACTGATTGAAGAAACCATTCTCATTTCCCTGTCTACTACCTAGTGATACACTTTCAAGTCCCTTAAATTTAATACAACCAGGTTCACTGTTATGCACTTCTTTAAAGTGTTTAAAAAGCGGAGTTAATGGCATACCCTTTGCTATTATTTTTGGTATGTTTTTAACATTTCTCAGGTGCTCTAACATGTGCATTTTAAACGGTCTTTTTGTCTTACCAATGTACTGTAAATTACAGCTACACTGTAAGGCATAGACCACATGCGTTGTCTGACAATTAATGAAACTTGGAACATTGTAGACTTTGTTAGTAACTCCTGATGTAACTGTTTTCCCTTGACAGATATGGTTACACGCTTTACACTTTCCGCATTTGTACGTGCCTTTAACTCCTAGGCGAGTTTTAATATCTCCAGATACGATGGCCTCTGTGGAGACTTGACTTGGAGCCAGAATGTGTTTAAGGTTAGGTGCTCGTTTGAACACTATCCCTGGTTTGGACTTTAGTTGGGGACCCAAAATGTGATCAGCTTTTAATATCCCCCAATGTTTTTGCAGAATTTTTCCAACATTGTAATGGGTATCACTAAATTGAGTAATAAATGCTGGGATTTAATTTTGTCTCTTCTCACTCTTTTTATGATGATATTTCATCAAAGATTTCCTAGGAATCCTTTCTAGTTTTTTGAGCGAAGAGTTTACTAAATCGCTATCATATTCTTTGTCTAGGAATCTTTTCTTTAAAAAGAAAGATTGTTCTTCATAATCCACAGGCTTAGAATCATTTCTCTTTAACCTGAGAAATTGATTAAAGGGAATATTTTGGACCCATCTCTTATCGTGACAACTAAATGGGTCTAAATATGAATTTACATTTGTAGCCTTAAAATGCGTTTTAGTATGTACAGTTTTGGCCTCAATGTAAATCTCTAAATCGAGATAATGAATGCTTACTGAACTATTTTCACCACTAAATTTTAAATTAAAATCATTATTGTTCAGATTTGTGACAAACTCAAGATAGGAATCTTCTGTCCCCTCCCACACAATAATAATATCATCGATGTATCTCCTCCACAGCTTAAGCTGCGGAGGAGTACATCTAAAGATCACCAGAGACTCCCACTGTCCCATATACAAATTGGCGAATGACGGGGCAAATGTTGTGCCCATCGCCGTCCCCAAGATTTGCAAAAAATAGAGGGAATCAAACAAAAAATAATTGTGACTGAGGATGAACTCAATTGAGGATAAAATGAATTCAACCTGTGTAATGGGAAGTGTTTGTGGGGTCAATAAAAAGTGTCTAATTGCTTCTACCCCTTTTTTGTGAGGGATACTGGTGTATAGTGATTGAACATCTAATGTGGCTAATCTATAATTATCTTCCCAAACGAAACCATCAAACAATTGTTAAACCATAGTGGTATCTTTAAGGTGAGATGGTAGTGAAGTGACCATTGGTTGCAGAAAAAAATCAATATAGGTGGATAAATTAGAAGTGAGGGAATTAATCCCGGAAATAATGGGACGTCCGGGTGGGGAAGTGAGAGATTTGTGTATCTTGGGGATATAATAAAATATTGGAACAGTGTGAGTCTCCGTGAACAAATATTGATACTCCAACTTAGAAATAATACCAAGTTCCAGAGCTCCATACAAATGCGTTTTAATGAGACTCAAAAATTCCTTTGTGGGGTCCCTCTTTAATGTGACATATGAGATGGGGTCCTGTAAAAGGCGATGAGCTTCCTTAATATAGTCCTCAGTATTCAAGAGGACTATTCCGCCTCCCTTATCAGCTGACCTTAATACAATGTCAGGATTGGACTTTAGTTGTTTAATACTTTTTGTTCATCCCAAGTTAAATTGGAATATAATCCTCGTTGTTTTTTCTTACACATATCTCTGAAATCCTGTTCAACCAGTTTTCCAAATAATTCTATATTGTGTCCTCTTGAGGCATATGGGAAAAATACAGAATTTGGTTTGAAACCAATATGTGTGTAACTTCCAAAGTTGACAAAGTCAGGGTCACTCTCTTTCAGTAGTGCTTCTAGATCTTCAATAATAGCCATCTGATCAACTGTAATCCCAATTGCCTCATTGTGAGAAATTTGATCTGATGTAGCCTTATTGCTACTATAATGACGCTGTAAAGTCATTTTTCTTAAATATTTTTGAAGATCAATATAGAGATCAAATTCATTTGATTCTCTAGAAGGGGCAAACGTAAAGCCCTTCTTAAGCACTTGAAAGAGATCTTTATCTATAATCAATGAAGATAAGTTAAAGATCCCATTACTGGTTAGTGTCAATGGCTCAGGGATCCCCTCTTTGTGGGCGGGCTTTCTCCCTCCTCTCTTACCTCGTCTGAGTAACCCCTTTTTCGATTCATTTTTTGCAGGGGTTTTGAGGGGGGATTGTCTAGGTCCCAACTTGGTCTGTTGGGCTTGTTTTTGATCGATTTCTGAAAAAAACAATCATTATTATCTTCATTTATATCACTTTCATTACCGTCAGCTCTATCTTTTAATTGATGAAACTTATTTGAAACTGGTAATTCAAATGCAATACTTTTGTCCCCTCTACTGGCATATTGGTTTTTCCTTTGATGTTTATATTTATGTTTTACATCCTTGGATTTACCATTTTTGCCTACCATTGACCAGTTGTCACTTTGACTCCTCTCTCTATATTTATGTTGATTAGAGGGTCTATTATTAGAGTGATCTCTTTTGATATTTTCATTTACTGGTCTATGTAGATCTTTTTTAGATCTTTGAATATTCTCTACATAATGAGATTTCTTCAAATTTTTGGGGGTTTTAGGTATTGCACCCGCTGACATAGGCTTTTTATTATTTTTTTGGACCTCTTTTTTGGATTGTTCTAAACTTGCAGATTTCTGTGAAATCTGCTCACAGACATTTCTGTCTGTTTTGACAACTTGATCTGACTTTTTGTCTTTCCAGTCCTTTTGCCTATTTTCCAAATAGTCAACCTTATCTCTAAGGAACTTTTTATTTTTCCTTATCATTATTCCTTTCTCATGTTTTCTCAATTTTCCCACCATATCTTCAACTAATTTGGGCAACCCTTCTAGTGTTGGTAAACCGATAATGTCCAATTTGACTTTGTCAAATATTTATTAAGGAGGCTGTTATACCATAGTAGAATCCTTATTCATTTTAATTGGGGTTTTTTCCCTACATTTACTAATATCCCAATATCACAACATTTGCCCCGTCATTTGCCAATTTGTATATGGGACAGTGGGAGTCTCTGGTGATCTTCAGATGTACTCCTCCGCAGCTTAAGCTGTGGAGGAGATACATCGATGATATTATTATTGTGTGGGAGGGGACAGAAGATTCCTATCTTGAGTTTGTCACAAATCTGAACAATAATGATTTTAATTTAAAATTTAGTGGTGAAAATAGCTCAGTAAGCATTCATTATCTCGATTTAGAGATTTACATTGAGGCCAAAACTGTACATACTAAAACGCATTTTAAGGCTACAAATGTAAATTCATATTTAGACCCATTTAGTTGTCACGATAAGAGATGGGTCCAAAATATTCCCTTTAATCAATTTCTCAGGTTAAAGAGAAATGATTCTAAGGCTGTGGATTATGAAGAACAATCTTTCTTTTTAAAGAAAAGATTCCTAGACAAAGAATATGATAGCGATTTAGTAAACTCTTCGCTCAAAAAACTAGAAAGGATTCCTAGGAAATCTTTGATGAAATATCATCATAAAAAGAGTGAGAAGAGACAAAATCAAATCCCAGCATTTATTAATCAATTTAGTGATACCCATTACAATGTTAGAAAAATTCTGGAAAAACATTGGGGGATATTAATAGCTGATCCCATTTTGGGTCCCCAACTAAAGTCCAAACCAGGGATAGTGTTCAAACGAGCACCTAACCTTAAACACATTCTGGCTCCAAGTCAAGTCTCCAGAGAGGCCATCGTATCTGGAGATATTAAAACTCGCCTAGGAGTTAAAGGCACGTACAAATGCGGAAAGTGTAAAGCGTGTAACCATATCTGTCAAGGGAAAACAGTTACATCAGGAGTTACTAACAAGGTCTACAATATTACAAGTTTCATTAATTGTCAGACAACGCATGTGGTCTATGCCTTACAGTGTAGTTGTAATTTACAGTACATTGGTAAGACAAAAAGACCGTTTAAAATGCGCATGCTAGAGCACCTGAGAAATGTTAAAAACATACCAAAAATAATAGCAAAGGGTATGCCATTAACTCCGCTTTTGAAACACTTTAAAGAAGTGCATAACAGTGAACCTGGTTGTATTAAATTTAAGGGACTTGAAAGTGTATCACTAGGTAGTAGACAGGGAAATAGAGATAATCATTTATTGAAACGGGAGCAATTTTGGATTTATGAAATGCATACCAGACATCCCTATGGTTTCAATGAATTAATTGAATTGACTCCTTTTTTAAGATAAGGTATTCCGTTTTTAATAAAATGAATTTATTAACATTTATTTGCATTAACATTTATGTATGTTTTTATATTTATTTGTTTTTATTTAATCATTTGTTCTTTTTTCTTTTATTCATATACAGGTTTCTGCATGATTTGTTTATATAGTATAAATTTATGTTGTTAGAGGTCTTATTCCTGTATTTTTTCATAGTGGTTAGTGCAATGATTAATTTATACTTGCACACATCCCCCACATGAGTTGCCATACACCCTGTTGCCTAGTAAACTTATTTCAAGGTGTTTCAATCAGCGTAGCAATTAGGCAAAGTAAGGGTGTTTCTCTGAGGGGGCTGGTTTCTTCAATCAGTTGCCGCCTATATATACACGTGGATGACGCTGTACGTGACCTCCTGACGAAGTACTTGGTACGAAACGCGTAGCGGTCACGACAGGTCATCCTGCGCGTATATGCTGGTAAGCTGAGACGGAGCCTGCAGGAGACAGCAGCGGTTTTATCCATCTCTGCGGTGCCGTGATCCGGATCCTGTGCAGACACCGCGAGTCTGCTGACTGTCTCAGTGTGAGTGTCCGTTTCCCCTTGCCAGTGCCCATCCCTATGGCGGTTTCTATACAAATCTGTTGACAGGTTGTTTTCATGTTTGTTTTTTTCTTTCATGTTTTTTATATAAATTTTACTGTATTTGTATACTGTGCAGCTTAGGGTTTAGTCACCATCAGGTGTTCTCCTTGGTAGTACTTAGCCATCCAGCTGCACAGCTGTTCTGAGGTGGGGTTGGATCCCCTCAGTTTTTATGTATTTTTAATAAATTACCTTCCACTAATCCCTGGTGCGCATTTGTGCATTTTTTATTATCTTGTATTTCAGGGTGCCTTCCCCCCTTTCTAAGGGGGGTTCACCTAGATTTGAGAGTTTCTGGGGAGACGCTTTATGTACATGCTGCAAAGGGATCATCCACACCATCACACAGCACGAGCGCTGAATATCCTGTTTTTTCTACCTGTAATTAAATATGTATTTTATTTTATCAGAAAATAAATATACAAATAATCATTGAGAGAAGGGGGGGAGATACACTATTGAAGTATGCAGAAGAAAAATAACAAAATAGTACAGCACAGTTGAAAATTGAGGGCCGGTGGATAATCATGAATAATGCACATTGATAATAATAAAAACAGTAATACAAATTTTCCGTCTTTATCTTCTTCCTCATTCTGTGTAGTTCATTGAGAGAGGGGAGGTTTTGTGCAAATCATGACTGCACTTTAGATACACTTTACTGTACACAGAGTTCACATAATGTACACATGATACCCCCCTACCCCTTTCCATCCTTTTTTCTCTGAAAAGACAAGAAAATAAAAACTTAGTGCAGTTATGTGCATTTATGGCATTGTGTACTGTATAGCTACTCCATATTGGACTACAGTATGCAGTTACTACTGTCAAACTAGTCTATACTGTAACTACTGTTGACTGTAACTACTGTTAAATACTTTGTAACCAGATGGCTAGTGCTGCTCTCTCAGGAAAGAAAATAATTGTGCAGTTAGGTGCATGCTGTGAAACAATCTGTGCCATACTTACCTGTATCATTCTGTACTTGGTGTGCCTGTACTTACCATACTACAGTACAGTATTGTACCATGGAAAACAATACAGACCGGCGCCTTAAAGTCCAAATAGGTGATAAAAGTTCAATGGATGGTTTGGAATATCTAATAGGTGTTGATCTGTTCAAGTGGACAGCAGGTTCCTCAGCAGCAAAAATGATAGGACATGCAGGGGAGACAAGAGGACAAGATCATAGTGTAACACAGCATGGTTATAACAATGAACACATAGATATAGACACACAGACAAGCACAACACTAAACAGTAGGCTGACTAATACAATAATGGTTTAATGAACACGATAAAATACAGCTGGCTGGTGACGAGCAGGTCTAGGATCCGGTGTGTAAAAAACGGAATGCTACTTACAGCAAGTCCCTAGGATAAGCGCAGATGAGTGTAGTATAAGTTGTCCGGCGGGTGGTGTTGGTGGACGCGTGCCAAGTGTAGATGCTTGCCGGGGCTTCCTTGGACAGCTGCCGATGATGGCGACGCTTCCTTCTGCTACACGTGACGTCTTCCGTTGGCGCCCGGAAATGCATCACAGCGGGCGGGACAACACCAGATCTCACTGCCGATACCAGCTCCTATTCACTGCGACTCCAGGGACTGCTTCAAGCGTCTGCTCCTTTACCAATCAGCTGATAAGTAACTCTCAATGGCCCAACGCGTTTCGTGCGCATGCGCACTTCTTCAGGGTTTAGTCACTGAAGAAGTGCGCATGCGCACGAAACGTGTTGGGCCATTGAGAGTTACTTATCAGCTGATTGGTAAAGGAGCAGATGCTTGAAGCAGTCCCTGGAGTCGCAGTGAATAGGAGCTGGTATCGGCAGTGAGATCTGGTGTTGTCCCGCCCGCTGTGACGCATTTCCGGGCGCCAACAGAGGACGTCACGTGTAGCAGAAGGAAGCGTCGCCATCATCGGCAGCTGTCCAAGGAAGCCCCGGCAAGCATCTACACGTGGCACGCATTCACCAACACCACCCGCCGGACAACTTATACTACACTCATCTGCGCTTATCCTAGGGACTTGCTGTAAGTAGGATTCCGGTTTTTACACACCGGATCCTAGACCTGCTCGTCACAAGCCAGCTGTATTTTATCGTGTTCATTAAACCATTATTGTATTAGTCAGCCTACTGTTTAGTGTTGTGCTTGTCTGTGTGTCTATGTCTATGTGTTCATTGTTATAACCATACTTTGTTACACTATGATCTTGTCCTCTTGTCTCCCCTGCATGTCCTATCATTTTTGCTGCTGAGGAACCTGCTGTCCACTTGACCAGATCAACACCTATTGGATATTCCAAACCATCCATTGAACTTTTATCACCTATTTGGACTTTAAGGCGCCGGTCTGTATTGTTTTCTTTGTCTATCACTAACTGTGTTTGGGTTCGTTTTTCCTGGCAGCCTTGCCATATTTTATTATCACCATATTATCCATCATGTTGTTGTTAATATTTGCATTGCATTTGTATTCACTTTTATTTTCATTTTTAGCGCTAAACACACCACCCTTCTTTCTAGTTACAGTACTGTACCATACTACCTTCCTGATGCTCGCTCTATCTCAATGGGCAACACAGTTGCAATATGGTCAATTTATTTATTACATCGTTCCACGGTGAGTACATTGTTCCAAAAACTCATGGGGCCTTATTCAGAAAGCCTCGATAAGGCCCTTATCGAGCACTTATCGACCAAAATGGCTACTCGTATTCAGATAGCCTCGATAAGTGCTCGATAACGGCCTGTATCGACGCAAAATTTTATCGCTATCCGAAATTTGCCGACTGAGCAGCGATCAGCCCCTTATCGACCATTTTCGGATTGTTGATAAACTCGTGCGATTCAGAAACCCGCGAGTCTGCTGTCACGGCATATCACAGCCCATCGCAGCCCTAAAAGGCGGTTTTCTCCCCAAATCGAATTCAATACAAAACTTTTGGTAAATTGGTGGGGAGATGGCCTCGATGAGCAGCGATGTGTCGGGACTTAGAAAAAATCAGGCCCTTTTCCTGCCTCGGATTGATGCCGGGGGTCTCCGGAGCTGATGACGTCACTAAATCCAAGATTGCTGCTGTGTCACAAGGTAGTTCAGCCAATCAGAGTGTGGAATTTGTTCCCACGATCTGATTGGCTGAAATAACATCTGACGCCAGCTTCGTGACGTCATCTTAAAGGCAAATGAAGCACAGCCATTCCCTTTAAGTGACGTGACGGCAAAAAAAATTAATTAAAGTCTGCCCATGGTTTTAACAGCCAATCAGGTGGCTGTTAACCATTTTGAGGGTAAATGTGACATCACAAGCCATATTTAAGGCCGTGACGCCTCATTTGAGCCCAAGAAGCTGACGAGACAGCATCGGCTGGGATTTAACATGGGGTATTTTCGATTGACAGATGAAGAAAGAAGATAAAGAAGAACAAAAAATGGTTACAGATGAAGATGGAAGAAGGTGATTAAAGAAAGAAAAAAGAAGATTGGGGTACCTGAGCCGGATCTTCATGGCGGATGGCATCGGATGCTGTTGGAGGCCTTCAAGGTACGTGAGCTTCCTGTTTCCCCGGGAGTCGGAGGGCCACCGCTTCTAATGGTAAGTAATATATTCAATGTTTGTAAATGTCTCTTTTTACAGGTTTAATCTTTGGATGTGTTTTTTGATTTAGGGGAGGCACATTGACTGATAATATATTAATCGGTACCTCTTTAGGGTACAGATTAATACATTATTATGACAATATTTGGGGGGCATTTCTCGCTTGGTATTGGTGTTGCTTTTTGGCATTTCATGTATGATGTGGATGTGATTGATTGTTTTTTCATGCTTAATGTCATTAAAGGTTTGTGATTGGTGTTCGTTTGTATTTAATGTTATATTATGTTAGCTAATGTGTTTTATGGTTACGTCAGAGATTATTAGAATTTCTTTCTATTTAACTGTTTAAATTCATTATTGGAGTAATTCATTGTTTAC
This sequence comes from Ascaphus truei, assembly GCF_040206685.1. NCBI lineage: Eukaryota > Metazoa > Chordata > Amphibia > Anura > Ascaphidae > Ascaphus > Ascaphus truei. The sequence continues at coordinate 135,105,561 of NC_134486.1, read as the reverse complement.
ATTTGTTAGTGTTACTATTCCTTTTGAGTTGGTTTCGGAATTAATTGTTTAGATTGGTTAATGGTTTAATTAATTCTTTGTTGATGTTGCTATTGATTGTATTGATTGGATTAGCTGGCTACTGTTTGTATTTAGTGACGTGTGATTTTTTGGAGTTTAGTTACATTTTATTATTATGTGTCTTGTGTATTACTGTATTGTCATTAGGGTGCCCATTGAGTGCTATAGAGGCTTATCATGCCCATATTATTATAATATGAGTATGATGTACCACTATACTACTCAATGGGTATAGGGTGGTATAGTCAGTCAGGGTGGGTGCTTAGACCTCCCGGGTTGGTATCGGGTCAGGGTGGGTTAACCCCTTAACCCCTATAGCGGTTAGTAACCGCTAAAATGATTAAGGGGTTAGGGGCCATTAGAATGTATTTATTTTGTATATATGCATTCTGGCAACGGAGGACAGAGGGACCTGCTGTTGTGGTAAGTATAACTTTATTTATTTACTTTATTTATGTATGCTAATGCAGTATTTAATAATGGGCAAATACTCTATTATCCATATCTGGATAATAGTTATTTTGCCCATTACTGTACTGTATGTGTTTGGGTGGAGGGGGGGGGGCGTGTATTGATGTTTTTTTAAATATTTATTAATATACATTTCTTAATAGTGTAGAGGTACAGAGGGTCTCCGGAGCTGAACCACATTTGTTTTATGTCCGGGGACCCCCTGCTTCCCGAGATACAGGCACCTTCATGGGGTGCCGGTACCTCCTATGCAAGGAAATGTCCCGGTCACGTGACGCGGGACATTTCAATGCATAGGAGATACCGGCACCCCATAAAGGTGCCTGTATCTCGGGAAGCAGGGGGTCCCCGGACATAAAACCAACGTGGTTCAGCTCCGGAGACCCTCTGAACCTCTACACTATAAAAGAAATGTATATTTAAATAAATAATTTACAGGTGACATTTCAGCTGGGAGAGGCGGCTCTCTCAGAGCAGCTCTCTCTGCAGCAGAAATAAATCGCTGGTTTAGGCCTTTTCAGGGGCTCGATGCTCTTGCTGGCAGCATCTCGCCCGTTTTGGGCATTTTGCTATAACTGGTAATCGAGCGTTTCTGAATACCGTGATAGCAACGCCCAAAAAACAGTCATTTTAAATTACCTGCCGATTTTGTTTATCAACCCTCTCTGAATAAGGCCCATTATGCCTTGCGCCAACTCATCCTTTTTGGAGGGTTTCACGACTTTTCGGATATGATCCTTCAGCTGATGCCAGAACATTTCGATTGGATTGAAGTCTGGCGATCTGTCATTGGAGGGGGAAAAAAAGGAGAATTAGTTAAAGAGATACACAGTAAACAGTGGGAAAAAATGAGACACGGTTACCGCACTTACTCTGCTGGGATCTTCACCCAGTTGATACCGCAGGCAAGAATATGCGCTGTTGACGCGGTGTGCTTCGGATCGTTGTCCTGATAGAAACGGTAACCATCTGGGAACTCACGTGTGATGTATTCCATAATCTCAGGCACAATTTGCTCTTGGAAAAAAGCTTTATTCATGATTCCTATAACAAGAAAAGAAAAGTGCTCAAAATACTGCACACTAGTACAGTACAGTGCATAAGGCAAAAGCGTGTGACTTATTTTACTTTCAAATATGACAATGCATCCTGGTCCACGCCTAGAGATGTTACCCCACACATGCATCTTCCCGGGGTGTTTTGGACACGGCTTCATAGATGTGCAACCTTTTTTGTGGAATGCAAAGGTGGCAAATCTCTCCAGCGATACAGTAGACTCATCAGTGAAGATGCAATCCTGAAAACTTTCTCCACTGTCAATCCATGCCTGGGCATGAACGAGCAGGTAAAGGAGAATTGGAGCACTACTTAAGACAGTAAAAACAGGAGAAAAACTGCAGGAGAGTGGGTCCCATGAATAAAACCATGAATAAAACCATGGTTAACCCCTTGAGCCCTATAGCGGTTAGTAACCGCTAAGGTGATTAAGGGGTTAGGGGCCATTAGAAAGTATTTATTTTGTATATATGCTTTCTGGCAACGGAGGACAGAGGGACCTGCTGTTGTGGTAAGTATAACTTTATTTATTTACTTTATTTATGTATGCTAATGCAGTGTTTAATAATGGGCAAATACTCTATTATCCATTTCTGGATAATAATAATTTTGCCCATTACTGTACTGTATGGGTTTGGGCGGAGGGGGGGCGTGTATTGATGTTTTTTTAAATATTTATTAATATACATTTCTTTAATAGTGAAGAGGTGCAGAGGGTCTCCGGAGCTGAACCCCGTTGGTTTTATGTCCGGGGACCCCCAGCTTCCCGAGAAACAGGCACCTTTATGGGGTGCCGGTACCTCCTATGCAAGGAAATGTCCCGGTCACGTGACGCGGGACATTTCAATGCATAGGATATACCGGCACCCCATAAAGGTGCCTGTTTCTCGGGAAGCTGGGGGTCCCCGGACATAAAACCAACGGGGTTCAGCTCCGGAGACCCTCTGCACCTCTACACTATTAAAGAAATGTATATTTAAATAAATAATTTACGGGCGACATTTCAGCTGGGAGAGGCGGCTCTCTCAGAGCTGCTCTCTCTGCAGCAAAAATGAATCGCTGGTTTAGGCCTTTTCAGGGGCTCGATGCTCTCGCTTGCAGCATCTCGCCCGTTTTGGGCATTTTGCTATCACTGGTATTGATGTTTTTTTAAATATTTATTAATATACATTTCTTTACTAGTGTAGAGGTGCAGAGGGTCTCCGGAGCTGAACCACGTTGGTTTTATGTCCTGGGACCCCCTGCTTCCTGAGATACAGGCACTTTTATGGGGTGCCGGTACCTCCTATGCAAGGAAATGTCCCGGTCACGTGACACGGGACATTTCAATGCATAGGGACATTTTTTTATGGTTTAAAACCATGGTTAACCCCATAACCCCTATAGCGGTTAGTAACCGCTAAGGTGATTAAGGGGTTAGGGGCCATTAGAATGTATTTATTTTGTATATATGCTTTCTGGCAATGGAGTACAGAGGGACCTGCTGTTGTGGTAAGTATAACTTTATTTATTTACTTTATTTATGTATGCTAATGCAGTGTTTAATAATGGGCAAATACTCTATTATCCATATCTGAAAAAACTGCAGGAGAATGGGTCCCATGAATAAAACCATGATTTTATTCATGGGACCCACTCTCCTGCAGTTTTTCTCCTGTTTCTACTGTCTTAAGTAGTGCTCCAATTCTCCTTTACCTGTTTGTTCGGATCCTGCAGAGTACCTGAAGCACACGCCTGTGGAGGTACATCTCACCAAAGACCCAACAAATGTGAGTTATTCTACTCTTTTACACCCATTTATCCACATCAATGCCTTTATGCCTGGACACTAGCAAGTGAGAGTTCTCACTATTCAAGAAGTGGAACTATATCCAGCTATTCGAAATATAGTGGATGTTGGTGTAGTCATCATTTTGACATTCGGTCTGATTATTCATGTGGGATACCTCAAGGATATTATGCACAGTATGTATTTCATCACGTTAGGCTTACATAGCCATTGATCTTTGTTGGAGCATCATACAGCTTTAGTTTGTCATGCCTGGGCCTGGACCACTCTCTTGATCTTGTTGATGTCCCTTATCATAGGGGACGCTCTGTAATGACAAGGAATATTTTTATAGGTACAGTACAGTTTCATAAACGACACTTTAACCTTCTGTACTGTCCAGTACTAACCTCACACGTCCATATTTCCATCCAATTCTCTGTCTCATCTTCTTTATGCTGGTCTCGGATACAGTGAGATTGTGATTTTTCAGCAGAGTGTCTTTGACCCTTAAGGCACTCTTCTCATCATTCTCTTCACTTATTTTGTCAACCAGAAGAGTTGTCTCCCTACAGTGTAAAGAAAAACAACAATCCTGTAAGTTACAGTGCAGTAGGCCACAAGTACAGCACATCATTTACAGTACACAATAATAGATAGATTTACTGTGTTTTATAGTTTTATAAATATACTGCGATATAAACAATAATATATAGATTTACTGTGTTTTATAGTTTTATAAATATACTGCGATATAAACAATAATACAGCTTAACCCCTTTATAGTGCGGTCCTCGGGGGCTACCCGGGACCACCGCGTTATAAACGGGGTCGCGGGAAAAAAAATTTTTTTTGGTGCTACCGCGTTTGCCGGAGGGGGAAAGCTGAGAACTCTCCCAGTGTTCCCAGACCCGGTGGGGCAGCGGCAACAGCACACAGCACTTATCTGGCATCTGGCAGCTCTTCTCCCTGTCTCTGCTTCCTGCTTCTGCTTCTGTCTTGCGAGAGCAAGCTCCCTTAAAGAGACAGTGTGTCTCTGTGTGTGTGTGTGTGTGTGTATTTGACTGTGTGAGACTGTGTGTGTGTGCAGTGTGCTGTGTATGTGCAGTGTGCTGTGAGTGTGTGCAGTGTGCTGTGAGTGTATGCAGTGTGCTATGAGTGTATGCAGTGTGCTGTGAGTGTGTGCTGAGTGTGTACAGTGTGTTGTGAGTGTGTGCAGTGAGTGTCTGCAGTGTGCTGTGAGTGTGTGCTATGAGTTTATGCAGTGTGCTGTGAGTATGTGCAGTGTGTTGTGAGTGTGTGCAGTGTGCTGTGAGTGTGTGCAGTGTGCTGTGAAAGTGTGCTGTGAGTGTGTGTGTGTGTGTGTGTGTGTGTGTGTGTGTGTGTGTGTGTGTGTGTGTGTGTGTGTGTGTGTGTGTGTGTGTGTGTGTGTGTGTGTGTGTGTGTGTGTTAGTGCAGTGTGCTGTGAGTATGTGCAGTATGCTGTGAGTGTATGCAGTGTGCTGTGTGTATGCAGTGTGCTGTGAGTGTGTGCTGAGTGTGGGCAGTGTGCTGTGAGTATGTGCAGTGTGCTGTGAGTGTGTGCAGTGTGCTGTGAGTGTGTGCAGTGTGCTGTGAATGTATGCAGTGTGCTGTGAGTGTGTGAATTGTGCTGTGAGTGTGTGCAGTGTGTGCAAAAAAAAAAAACTTTTATTTTTTTTATTTGGTGTCCACGCTCAAACCGCGTTATAAACGGATCTGCGTTATAGCGGATCGCGCTATAACGGGATTGAGCTGTATATAGATTTACTGTGTTTTATAGTTTATAAATATACTGCGATATAAACAATAATAGATTGATTTACTGTGTTTAATAGTTTTATAAATATACTGCGATATAAACAATAATATATAGATTTACTGTGTTTCATAGTTTTATAAATATACTGCGATATAAACAATAATAGATTGATTTACTGTGTTTTATAGTTTTATAAATATACTGCGATATAATAAATAATAGATTGATTAACTGTGTTTTATAGTTTTATAAATATACTCGATATAAACAATAATAGATAGATTTACTGTATTTTATAGTTTTATAAATATACAGAGATAACTATAATAATAGATAGATCTACAGTATAATATATAGTTATATTAATATGCAGCAATATAAACAATAATAGATATATACACAGTATAATATACTTACACGTTAGTTACCGTTGGTGTCTTCGTGCGTTTTTTGGTTTTTCTGTGTGCATGATAGCTCACGGTGGTTGCTGGTACAACGAGGCCAGAAACACCTAACCAGCGTTGGATATCTGCAATTCGTTGTCCGCTCTTGTACATCTCCTTAATTCTCATGCTGAGATCCTTTGAAATCTTTTTAACAGGCATAGCTGCGAGTAGAAAGAAATACAAGCACAAGAATGTAAAGTCGATGTTTAGAATATGTGTATTCAATGTGCAGTGAATCCACAAAATGGATGATGTATTTATACGTTAATGACTCACATTAGAGTATGCCCACTTTTAACACCTGTACCTCATCGCCATGCATAAAAGGTGACACACTTTGCATAGCCCACCACTCGATGATCTGTATCTGAACTTTCCCTTGTCCAGATAATGCATTGTGCCATGGATCAACCCCGATTCTATGGACGCAGGAACCCACTCGCCTCTTTTGTGCCTGTCGTGCAGAAAAAGCGAAAGGCGGAAGCCATTTCAAAGCCAAGGCCAAAGCGAAAGGCTAAGGCTATTAAAGAAAACCTTCTGCTGACCTCAAAGGCTAAGGGTTTTAATGCACGTAAGCCTTATTATGTCAAGAAGAAATTCGGTGATGTACACTCAAAGCAAAACAAATGGCAGCCAACCCATTGAACCCGCAGGCTACTTCCTCCATTACGCTTACACGACTCTGCCGCTGCTCTCCCGAAAACCCATAGCCCATCTTCTCCACTACTCTTCGACGACACTGCCACTGCTCTCCCGGAAATCCACAGGTCACCTCCTCCATCCCTCTTCGACGATGCTGCCGCTTCTCTCCAGGGAACCCCCATCTCATCCTCCGTAGCCCCCATCCACCCAGATGTCCACAGCACCCCATGCACAAGATCCAGCTCATTAGACCGCATGCTGAATCGGTTAAATGTCAATATCCCCGGGAACTCTACTATGCTGGTAAAGATAGATCTTCTTTTAGAGACCATGCTAAATATGGATCAACGGATGGAGAAGATGGATCAACGGATGGAGAAGATGGATCAACGGATGGAGAAGATAGAGACTGACATAGCGGGATACATAATTTGCTCAAAGTTCATGCCCCTGTATCTCTGACGCCGGAGCAAGAGGGTGGCATGGATGGGATGAATTGGACGTTCGACCGCCTTCCATCACCAAGCGCACCCCCTCCACCAGAAGACTATGTGTACATGTATGCCGTTGACGAGGATGACATGACAACCCCGTCAAGACCACGCCAGGAGACAACACGGTGACCAAGACAGGAGGAAAGCATCCTCCCAGACAATCTACCCTCGGCTGCCGCCACAAGCACACCTGCCGCCACAAGCACACCTACTCCCAGAAGCACACCCGCTCCCAGAAGAACACCTGCTCCCAGAATCCAACCCACATACGCTTGCATTGAGATGGTGCCTGACATCATCCTGCACGAGCTGCCCCAGCTAATCAGGGAGAAGTATAGGGTAATAAGTGCTGGTTTACCCCAGAAGTATGGCATGTTAATTTTCAAGCATCACGTGTCTTACTTGGTAAACTGCGGGTGGGCCAACAATGTAAACTACGAAGGAAATCGCGAGAAAAGGGCGCTTCCTGAAAATTTAATAAGGACTATTGTGGAGGAATTGCTGCACTATTTTTCAATTTAAGATCCTTTAATGAAAATCGTTTGAGACTCCATTAGTGGCATTTTGCACCATACAAGGCATCGGCCCTGGAAGGACAATCTGGTGGGGATCAAATTCGCGTGACTGTTCAAATGTTGTTTAATTTTTGACTTGTTGCTTGTTTTAAATTGTATTAATAAAGAAATGGTTTTACTTACACAAGACCTGCACAACTCCTGACCTCGAGGGCCGCAAACAGGCTCGGTTTTCAGGATATCCTGTTTGCGGCCCTCGAGGACTGGAGTTGTGCAGGCCTGACTTGCTGTTCAGCACACCATCCCACTGTAAATGTTTTGACTTTCTGCACTTCAATAAAGGAAATGGAATAGTTTGAAATTGTATTCATACTGTACATAAATGTTTTTAGTAGCAGTACACCATACACCTGTAAATGTTTTGAATTGCTGTACACTTTAAATGTTTTTAAATTATATTTTTAAATAAATGTTTTTACTTATTCCATAAATGTTTTGGTACTTACTCCACCAATAAAAGAAAACATTGATTTGTTTTAAATTGTTCCATTGTCTCCTTTTATACTGTAACAACATACAGTGTTTCTAGAACATACAGTACAGTACTGTCCAGGCATACTGTACAGTACTGTACAGTACTGTACTGTATACTGTAGGCATGCTCAGTACATCACAAGAGTATTAAAACAATACATGCTGTACGGGTATAGAATACACATATGTACTGGAATACATGTAGAATAAATGCATACTTTTTTTTTCGGGTTTATTATACAGTATGTATATAAAAAAGTATTGTATACTGTCTGAAAAATACAGCATACTGTTTCAGGTTTTCTATGAAGCTCTCAGCTATTCTATCCTAATCAATAACAACGGCCACTAAACTGTTTTACTCCGGTACGTGGTTTTTTAAATCCGATTCAGCAATGTGCAGGCATCGTTACACAAAACGATATTATCCATCGAAATCCCTCCATTTGCCGTTTTCTGCATGAGATGACAAAGTTTTCTTTTCTGAGGAAAAATAAAAGTTCAATTTATACTGTAATGGTCAGTCAGTCCCCTAAAGAAGTTTCCACAGTCAGTCCCACCAATAATTTTCTCGGGGGGCGTCTCCTGTTCACATGCGCATGCGCCTACTGTAGATGTGATGACACGCATATACGTTTCAAGAAGGTTCCAATGCGGCATGCGCCTAGCTTTCCACCAATTGTTCAGTATCTACTGTAGAAGCTGCTCAGCCAATGATAATGCTTACAGGAGAATCGCTTGACTGTACATTGATATTGATATTTCAAAAAAATAATAAAATACGGCAACATTACTCACCATAGACTTTGCCAATCAGCTGGTGCCGAGCCACTGCCAGTCCCGTATTCTTGATTATACACATAGTTGACAGGTGACAGCGGGACTACTACACCTGTAGTTGACAGCTGATGAGGCTGGAAATCGCTTTGGTACATGCAAGCTTGCTGGAATCTGTACGCAAAATCCGGCTCAGGTTGCAGGTATCCGGGCGGGGACAGACAGCAAGGGTTGCCGGTCACCAGGTTTTTACTGACGGTCGGGCCGTTATTGGAAGCCGGTGCTGGCGCTGGCGTATTGCTTGGTTTTAACATGACCTTTCGCCTTTTGAAGTCTCCATGATCAAAGATACGGGAAAAATCTGGTGCTACACACCAATACCCTCCAATAACACCGGGATCAATACGAAAAAAACACGGATCGATACATAACTTTTTCCTTATTGCACGCTTCCACACATGAGCATCTGGTGAAAATTTGTAAAAGTCATAGTTTTCGATAAAATACTGATAAATTTGACCAACTGTTGCCATCTTAACATCTGTTGCATTAATCGCGGCCCATATTAAATAAGCGTACATTATGTCGGGTTTTTGGAACCATTTAGTTTTTAATATGAAAAGCCTAAATTGATACATTATTGTAACTTCTTCAGTAAAAAGGTCAATTTACAATGGACCACTGTGGTATTTTTTTAAAAACCTGCAAGTCGACACATTACTGAAGCGCATGCCAATTTCAATTCATGAATATCTGCCACCTGGCGGATATGCGAAGAATTTCAACCAATGAAATCCGAACCATTATCAATAAACACATCAATAAACACATCAACCGCGGGTGACGCCGGCATGATTGCAACATGAATGCGGCATGAACGCGGTGAAGTGCATGGCATTCGGAAAAAATCCCCGAAAAAAATCGGAGATGATGGAGAATAAAAGGGGCCGCGGCTGTAGACACGCTGTATACAAAAATATGAAAAAACATACAAACTGTAGCTGATACACTTGCCCGAAAACACTCTAGAGTTTAAATTAATTTCCAAGGTACAGGCCCCAGTTTTGGGGTTGCCGGTATCTCTTTCAGGTTTAAATGTTGCACTCACATGGGCCATGATGCGAGAGAATTAAACTTGCAGGACATACTGTCTCCCGATACGGAGGCCTGTAACTCAGGAAACAGGGGGTCGCTGGACATGAAATTCATGCTTTTCAGCTTAGAAGACCTCCTGCTTCATGTCTATGTAATTAAAATAAAAACAATGCAATTGCGTTTTAGCGCTGTGCAGAGAGAGGGGTCTATTCTGTCTGCTCTCTCTGCACAGCTCTTTCAGACTGGTGGTGGCCAGATAGGATTAATGCAGCAAGAGTCCCATTCAGAAGCTGTGGCTCCCACTGATGGGAAATGCCCCATGCTCTGCACTTGGCTGTGATCATGCCACACTAGGACCTTGGTTCATCCAACTGTAGGGAAGGGTGGAGATAAAACATGTTTCATCCATATGCATTTCAACCAGGTCCCATAGAAACATGAATACCACACCATGTAATTCATTTGCTAGTTTATCAGTTCTCAATTATTTATATACAACATTATCATTATACACATGAAAATGTCCAAGAGCCAGTCCGAAGAAAATGCACATTGATGAAGATTGTACATTTGGAAGAAGAGCATAGAAATTTGTATTATTGTATTTTTTATAAAGTCATTTACTGTAATCTAATAAAAAATATTTAATATTTTAAAATACTTTTTAGACATCTGAAGTTTTTAGGGGATTAAATACCATATCATATTGTACAAAATTAATGGGAATAAGGGACAGGTTACATTGCATTTAGATGTTGAAGACACAGTAGCACACCAGCGCATACTATCGTTTCTGCGGACTATTGTAACAAAAGTTAAAACTCAATTTTCCTGGCTGTGACACATTTGCGGTTCACGTGTGAGAAGCTGAAAAACTATCGGGGGTGCATACTCTATCTGCGAGACAAACGCGCCAGTAAATGTTGCTATATCTGTATTCCCCTGGATGCTAGATGTATCAGTCTATACCAGCCTGGCCATTCCTGCACTGACACCCCCAATATCTTCACTCAATCTGTCAAATCTGGGTGGTGTCATGGAAGACCAGGTATTTACACCTTTTTACCGGATCATTCACTGAGCAAAACAAGATAGTAAAACAAATTGTCATTTATTCCATTGAAACAGATGTACAGAACAGACGTACACACAGTGGATTACAAAATACAAAAGAAAACACTTACTGGGGTTCTGGGCTAACAAACTAGGCTTTCCTAGGTAAAATAGAACAGAAAACAAAGTCTTTAGATTAACCGGGACTTGGTACGAAATGTCCTGGAACTCAAATCTGCATAAAGTTCCAAATACCACCGCTCTCTTTCCTCCGTAGATGCCGAAATCCCTTGACCGGGAGTTAGTATCAAACGTCCTGGACCGTTTTTCGTCTTGCAATCCCAGCCATGACCGCTACGTTCTATTCTCAGAACTTGGCCCAGAAAAGTGGGACTCAGAAAATATTTTGACTTGAAATTTCTGAAGTCGACTCTGCTATTTCTCCACGAACATCTTTTGGTCGTTACAAATTTACCGCTGCTGTTCTCATGCTTAGAATCTCTCGTCTGGATTGGTTGAGGGTTTCTTATAATATTCAAGAGTTCCGAGCATGGAAAGAAGACTACCAGCCAATCAGAGCGCTGCCAGTCTGTCTAAGCCGGGCAAGTGTGGATTTAGATTCAGACAAGGGCACGCGCAAACCTGGCACCTCTGCCGCTGAGTTAGTCTCCTCAGTCTGGGCTGGGAAATGGTGGTCCCTCACACAGTGACAACCTGACTTAGCCTTTTATAATCCTCCCAGCCTTATGTATAACTGGAGCACCCCAGAACCCCTATACCAGGTTCTGGGTGATCAGGGCATTAACTAGGCATCCCCCATACTAGGGACCCCTTTACAATTTCAGGGATACCACACATCCCTATGCCCCATTTACCTTTGTGCTGAAGCAGGGAATCCTAGCGGTGAGTCGTGCAAGTGTTTCAAGGCAGGATTTTGACCAGAGCATTGTGCCTATATATATCCGGGATTACAACCTTATTCCCGGGTACATTTTTGGGGTATCCAGCAACTCTGGGCCTCCACTACCTACGCACAATCTGGTAATACTTTCTCTGCAAAACTCACCTTGAAACTCATAGCCTAGCAATCTCTGGTTGCTGGCATATCTGGAAAGGAAAACACAGAAAATTCTTTATTGTTGCATAATTTTACACAATTCATGTACAAACACTGGGCTCAAGAGCTGCCACTCTCGAAACCCAATACATGGATCAGGGGTAACCAAGTGGGCTTAACCTTTATTGTGAGCCTGGTTACCCCCTCACCATGACAGATGGGTTAGCTCAGAACTGGCATGCATCTTCCCCTCACACCTGCTTCCTCTTCTAGCTGTTTCTGAGCTACCTTCCTCTTCCTGGTCCTCACTCACAGTTCCGCTCTCTGCTCAGTGAGCAATGAACTCCTTTCAAGAATGTTAATGTCCCTCAATGTTGCAAGTTGCCTCTTCAGGGCAGCAATCTGAGACTCTAAAGAGACCGCATGCTCACACTTCCCACAGAGATACTGTATGCACCCTGAAACAGCTGCACCAAGTGCACATACAGTAGCAACTGCCGGTTTTTGACCAGTTTCCGCAAGGCAACCTGAGGCTAGCCTAGCCCTGCAGTGAGATTTCAGAACATTTTCACACGAGTTATCCACGAGTTTACTGTGGTTTGAAAATGGGCAGAAATTGAAATTTAGCGTTGTCTGCAATACCAGCCAGAAACTCAAGTCGGTGATCGCAAGTTATTGTGTCTTAAAAATCTAATTGCAGTGCAACCTGTCACTTATTCCCATTCATGTGTGCATGATCCGATATTACACAGATGTACAGTACTTCAAGTGTATTTAATTGAAATCTAAGGAGTAAAAATGTGAACACACCAAAAAGTATTTTTAGAGAATTAAATGTTTTATTTGCACACAATAAAAAAAAAAGTAAAACTGAATAACACATTATTTTTCGTCGAACTGGCTGGCTCTTGGATGTCTTAGCCTCTAAAGAAAGAGACAATATTCAATATTAATAATCGCACCTTAAATTATGAATTCCTGAGGTTTTCTTGGGTTTGGGGAGAAAATGCATAGCGTGGAGTAAAGTACTTTATATTATGACTACTGTCACGGTAGATCAGGTCTAACATATCAGCGATGAATTCGCCAGACAGAAACACAGATTTTATAAAATTAATTTATTAGAAAAATAATTATTCACAGCTATTTACAGCATACAGTATCAACACACACACACTTACAACTTGGAAACTGGGGTACTCTACAAACCTAAATGCAGAGATCTCCCTCAAGAATTACCCTGTGCTCCCTTCAATGCAAAATTCTATGCAGCATCTCCCCATTACAGCTCCTTGTCAAGCTGCTGCTTCTTAAGAATCTCTTCTACAACTAAAACAGTGAGCTCACAGCTAACAAAGAACTGCTCTTTTCTCAAAAGGAATATCCCCTCCCCCAGTTGCATGCAATATCACCCAGCCACTGATTGGTGGGGGTAAGGGCACACAGTTACATGCAGAGCCTTACTTGGGAAGATAACAGCTCACTTGCAACAGTCCATCTGAAAACAAAAATCAACCTCTGGTCCCTGAGGTGCTGGAACAAGGCTACAGAAAAATAAATATATACAGTATGTAGACTAGTGCCCCAGGCTACTTATTTCTCTGGCCCTAACACTGTAAATCCAGGTAAGGAGAAGGCTGTCCGGGTTTAAGTTCTTTATAACATGAGCCATCCTGTGTGTTCACCATGAGGTTAATAAATTGTTGCGGTTTACAAAACCCACCCTGAAACTCATAGCCTAGTAATCTCTGCTTGCTGGCATACCTGGAAAGGTAAACACAGAAAATTATTTATTGTTGCATAATTTTACACAATGCATGTACAAACACTGGGCTCAAGCTAGCTGGGACCATTGGAGCATGTGACCCTGGGGGTGGGTTTCCTGGAGGGGTTCTGCCCTCTTACCAGGCCTAAATTTAGTGTGTTCTATGTGGAGTTCCAGATAGCCTCTCCTTAGGGAGTGGGAGAATACCTCTTACCCCATCAGGGGGTAAGGGAACTAAGGATAGGTTCTTGGGGCCTCAAGCTCCCTGGGCTGATTCCAGGGATCGATCCTGTGAGCTAGGCTCTGATCCAGAAAGATACATGTAAGCTTCGAGGGATAGGAGAGAGAACTGCCTATGATTGTACCTCTCTAGCATGAGAGATGAGATGACCATCTGCCACAATAAAAATCCAGTTGTACCATCACTACTGTGTGTTCTATGGAGGAGAGAACGGCATGTGGGGGTTACTCCTGTTTCAAATAGGATCCCTGCAGGGTGGAGGTGCTGCACTGAGAGAGAGAAATGATGAAAATCTGCCCTGTTGCTACTCACCAAACACCACAACTCGGTACTACATGTGAAGATTGGAGTACTAAAAATACCCTGTAGACCCACCGTGAGGTCAAAGATACCAGCACATCTGATCAAATTGATCTGCATGCACATTTTTAACTGAAAATTCGTGCGTGATATTCCAACAGTTTTATTTTTTATGTTTTATTTTTATTAAATTGCCAAATGTTATTGTACCATGAGGTTTTCTTCTTTCTCTTCCTTGTACATGTGGCTTATTTTAAATCAATGGGCATCCATCCACTTCCCTGTTTGCGCTAAGTATTCCTCAGTTCCATGGAATTGCATCACAGCAATCTTTCACCTAACGCATGGTATTGAATACTTTATATTGAGTACTGGTAGTGCAATTTTATCCATCTAGTGGCTAAAGGTTTCACTGAGTTCCCAAAGTTATTTTTGGATAGCATCATAGGGTATACAAATTCAGCTAGAGTGTTATAATAGTGCTGTTTTATTAATGTATGCACAAGCTGTGTTTTTGTTTTAAATAGTTGTTTAGAAGGTTTGCACCAATTTATTTTTGCTGTTTCCACATCGCTGTTCAACACATCACACTGAGGACCAGCGCCAAGGAGGACTTTTCTTCAACATTATTGTAAGGAGGATTTTGGACAATCCGTGAGTCATCCAGGCTGCAGGACTTCTGGCACGCAAAAGTGCAAATTTATATTGTATTGGGAAATATATTTATTCATTTACACTTATTCCTGTTGGATATAGTGCTAAGTTGTGTAAACTCCACCACATAGTGCAATATGCAATTTCATTGACAAATAAAAACTTGGGGATTTACATTTTTTTAATTTGGTTAAATATGAAAACTATCCATCACATTATGTTTTCTCTAGGCCCCATAATGTATTCTCTCCTTGCTTAGAGGACATTTTTTTTTTTACAATTTCAATGTTCCATTGTTAGTAGTGAAGGCATTATAATCTTCAGGGCAGACCTTGTGTCCCATGGGCATGGGTGTGAAAAGGAGCGCTACAGCCATGAGTGTCATTAACCAGAAAGCAAAATTAAAGCATGAAACATTTTTGTGGAATTTTATTAAAGGTGATGACAAATCTATCACATACATTATGTGTTGTGCCAAACATGCCTGAAATAAAATCATTTAGAAAATACCGTAAAACGTAAGAAAGATGAATATCGCATTTTTTTAAGAGTAAAGCTGGTAATAGTGTATAAAAGTAAAAAGGAAAGTTTAAAATATAGTTATTTTCAACTTCCATCAGCTGCATCTTCATCATCTTCTGGCTGTTGATTTGACGCTTTAATTTCTGGGGAAAAAAATTGCGATAATGCTTTAAGTATAAAGGTATCAAGGTGTACATGCTTGAACACACGCTCTAGTATGCATGCGTCAATACATTTACAGGATATGGCCAGTATACACATACAGTATGCATGTCATTGGGAATTAAAGTTACTACTGTATAGTACATTACATTTACCTTCATTATAAAACTTGCCAACCGGGTGAAGATCACCTAATGTCAGGGGCGTACTGTGCGTAGCAGCTCGAGCCAAACATGAGGTTGGTCGCTGCTGAGGACATTGGTAGCCAAAACGGCTACCATACAGTTATATAAAAACAGACAGGATAGGGGGAGCGAGGGATTATAATATATACAATCCAATAAAATGTAGACTCTAAACAGCTGAAAAATAGTGATATAACCTAATCTGGTGGACAAGGGGCAGGGAATAACAGGATATATATATATATATATATATATATATATATATATATACTTACACGGCCTTGTGTAAGCACAATCAAAAATGGGTATCTTTGAGATATATCCTAGCCCGTCCACAAGCAGGTATGAGGGGATCAATGGAGTATAACAATAAATATATACTCACACGGCCCAGTGTGAGTAAAGGTGATGGGTAGGTGTCTTTGGGGTTAAGTTAACCCGTCCAAGGTAGTTGCAGACAGGTCACAAAAGATTGTTCCCAAGCAGGGCTATGACCGGAAGACACTCCTATATAATAAAACACCCCCTGGCTTTCCAACGTAGCCCAGTAACAGCAGCAAGTTGCTCCGGCCCCGCGTCCGGGTGCAGAAAGCTGACACTGATCTGCCCGGCTGCAGTTGCAACTGAAAGAACTGTCTACGGAAGCCTCCATAGGACACAAACAGGCACAGGATCGAGCAAAACGTTTCGCCATTAAAACGGCTTCCTCAGGCTCATACAGTGACGTAGGAAGGGTCAGATGAGCTTATACAACCCTTTTCCTGCAATGTACATTACATAGCAAATATCTGTTAGTTCTTCCATGTGTGCTTTGTGTTAAAACTGTTCTTAACATAAATTGTTATACATCAAAATAACCTTATCCCTGATATCTTAACCATATACAGGCATACCCCGCATTAACGTACGCAATGGGACCGGAGCATGTATTTAAAGTGAAAATGTACTGAAAGTGAAGCACTACCTTTTCCCCACTTATCGATGCATGTACTGTACTGCAATCGTCATATACGTGCATAACTGATGTAAATAACGCATGTGTAACAGGCTCTATAGTCTCCCCGCTTGCTCACAGCTTTGGTACAGGTAGGGAGACAGTATTGCTGTTCAGGACGTGCTGACAGGCGCATGCGTGAGCTGCCGTTTGCCTATTGAGCAAGATGTACTTTCTCGCGAGTGTACTTAAAGTGAGTGTCCTTAAACCGGGGTATGCCTGTATATTGCACTATGGAGTTTAAAATGAATCACTAGAATTCATATACTGAAGTTAACCCCTTGGGGTGTAGTGCTTAATTATAGCATTGTCAATAGCACAAACTTAGATATACCTTTTGTATTTGATCTCAATCAAAATTAGCAATAATATTAAAACAACAATTTTATACAATCAACTTAAAACCTCTCTTCTTACAGTTTTAACCTTGTTATTAAAACAAAAACTGAAACCTGAAAATAAGCACCTATTGCTGAAAATACTCCTGCTATATCTAAAGTAAATTTAAAAATATTCTTAAAACTATTTTCTAGCTTGCACAATCCAAGAATCAATCAGTATAACATAAAATAATATCTGAAAAAGATAATATCTGAAAAAGGGGGGGAGGGGGAACAAGGAGGAAAAATTAATACTGAGTATAAACATGATTTCTCAATTTATAATTTAAAATTTTT
This sequence comes from Ascaphus truei, assembly GCF_040206685.1. Taxonomy (NCBI): domain Eukaryota; kingdom Metazoa; phylum Chordata; class Amphibia; order Anura; family Ascaphidae; genus Ascaphus; species Ascaphus truei. Next base: position 135,088,313 of record NC_134486.1, on the reverse strand, counting down.
ATATGTAAATAATAAATAGAATTATATAGAAATATAATTATAGTTAAAGTCTAAAAATGCAGGTTTCCAAACATATTCATATAAACGCAGAGATGTCTAAATCAACATTTAGACCATTCGGGGTTAATGTTTTAAGTTGATAAATCCAGAACGTCTCTCTTTGCCAGAGACGCCTGAGTCTGTCACCACCCCTCCAATTCTCAGTGACCAACTCTAGTCCTCTGTAAAATAGTCCTGTTGGGTCCCCCCCATGGGCTTGACTAAAGTGTATGGGTACACTATGAGTGGTCAGGCCTCTTCTGATGTTGCCTATGTGCTCCAGTATGTGGACTTCTTGAGGTCTGGCCAACATACTGGAGTCCACAACGAATGTTGTTCTGCAGTTTATAAGTTGTTTGGTCTTAAAAACTTCTTTGGTGACGTTGGAACTAAAATGTAGTGTCTCCTTCGCTGCATGCTTGCAAGCTTTGCATTCAAAACATTTGAAAAAAGATGAGAACATTAAAAATAAACTAGTTCCGAGTGTATATAGGAAAGAGACAAAGACACAGAGCGAGGGCTGGTTACCGAAACCAGTAGGTTTTTCAAATGTTTTGAATGCAAAGCTTGCAAGCATGCAGCGAAGGAGACACTACATTTTAGTTCCAACGTCACCAAAGAAGTTTTTCAGGGGTGACAGCAAGGAAAAAAGAAGCAACATTTCAGACCTCCCGGTCCTTTCACCAGTTCACCAGGCCTGTGGTGTAGAAGTAATGTATTGTTACCAGTATATGGAAGGTTCTGAGTTCAATCCCTGCATGTGTAAAATGTTTTGTCCATTGTCAACAAAGCATTGAATGTTTAAAATAAAGAAATGACGCCACTCACTAGAGCCGACAGAGGAGAGAGAGGAGGGGAGAGAGATCTAGATGCACGTGGACATAGCGCTATGAAGTGAGGAGAGACCAGATAGCTGAGGAGAGAGATCTAGATGCTGGTAAGTCCTCGCGCGGTAAAATGGAGGCTTTCAAATCGGGAGCCACGCTCAGACCGCGTTATAAGCAGATTCACGTTGTAGCGGATCGCATTATAATGGAGCTGAGCTGTATATATATATATATATATATATATATATATATATATATATATATATATATATATTTATATATATATATATATATATATATAGACGAATGGTAACCAGGGGATCCTGATAGCCAAAAGAAGACAGCACACTGCAGAGTTAGTATCAAAAAAAGTGTATTACGTGACACAGGGCCGCCAACGTTTCGGTCCTTCCAACGGGACCTTCCTCAGGGCAGTGCACCACAGACTGATACAAGCACCCATATATACCCCTTAACACATACTAAAAATCACCTGAAAACAATCATAAAAATCCAAATTGCAATCCCAGGTACAACCCACAATGTATCACAGCCAATCCAACATGCTGATGCTAATCAGTACCACTAGACCAACTCGATCTAAACCCTTGTATAATTGGTCACCTGTTGAACCAATGCTGTCCACATAGTGACGTCACTATACATCCTGTTTGCGTCTTGGTAACCATGACTACATAGTACATAAATGCACATAAATCCCAAACTGTGTAAATACATATACAGTAATGCTTGAAAGAGCTGCCTGCCATTAATTCTATAAGTTTGCGCTATATTGATCCATCATAACCACTATTGTAATACATTGAAACATACCTTATGTAGCAAATCCTAAAAATAATGCACCACATCCGATTCAAAACTACCCGATCCCAACTCAAGCAAGGGGGAAAGGGGAGTAAACGGACTCTGGCTTGTCTGCAGCGCGTGTGTGAAATGAACCCGCAGTAAGCTAATCGCATGCCTAACAAACGGGGAAGGTGCGAGGGAGATTCATACGTATTACGTTCTGGTTTACTTGCACGCGCATGCGCAATACATCCCTAACAACCCGATCGCGTCCCTGACTGCAGTGGGGAGGGGTGCGCGTGTATGTGCGCTCAATGAACTCAAATGCGCAATACAGCGCTAGTGGCGCAAGCAAAGAAATAAAGGTTGTAAATACAATGGGGCATGGGTCTATTGCATATGCGTAATGTGTATCCTGGCGACCCGACAGCGTCCGGGCCAACCCTAGACGTCAGTAGTCTTTATACCAATATACCCCACCAAGAGGGGCTGGATGCTGTTAGATCGAAGTTTGGGGCCTTTGCATTGCATGAAGGTCCACCGGTGGAGTTCTTAATGCTGCTCATGGAAATCATCCTTAACAAGAAGAAAAAACAAGGATATCATTATCCGCGCAGTGGATAAAGGGGGTGGCATTGTGTTACTCAAATATGTGGATTACAAAAGAGAAATAGAGGATCAACTATCCAGCACATCCACTTACAGATGCCTACCAGCGGATCCTACAGTGGAGTATAAAAAGGAGGTGGATTCTATCATACAGATGGGAGTTTTGAACAACTGGATCTCTGAAGAAATGGGCAGATTCCTTACACAACCCTTTCCAAGAATGCCCATCCTGTACACCTTGCCAAAAATACACAAATCAGCCACAAATCCCCCTGGAAGACCCATCATTTCCGCGAGAGGATAATTATGCCACCCATTGTCTCAATTCATTGATTTTTTCCTCCAGCCTATGGTCATAGGTATGATCTCCTATGTTAAAGACACGACGGATTTCATTTTGCAGATTGGAGACATCAAATTTGAAAAAAATGGACTATATTTTGGTCACTCTAGACGTCAGTAGTCTTTATACCAATATACCCCACCAAGAGGGGCTGGATGCTGTTAGATCGAAGTTTGGGGCCTTTGCATTGCATGAAGGTCCACCGTTGGAGTTCTTAATGCTGCTCATGGAAATCATCCTTAACAAGAATTATTTCCGATTCGAGAGAAGCGTCTATCTGCAACTTAGTGGGACCGCAATGGGGTTCAATATGGCCCCGGCTTATGCTAACCTATTTATGGATGTGTATGAGCATACGCACATCCCACATGACGCCCCACATGCGGTATGTATCAAGAAGTACCTAAGATACATAGACGACATCTTTCTTATATGGGATGGACCAGAGACTGCGCTGTTAGAATTCATTGAACATTTGAACCACATTCCATCTACTATCAGATTCACAGCACAGTTCAGCAACTCCGAGATTTCCTTTTTGGACATCATCGTGTACAAGTCTGGTGGGGGCTTGGCTACTAGGCTTTACCACAAGGATACAGACAGAAACATGCTACTTTATGCTACCAGCCACCACCCAACACCACTTAAGAGGGGTCTCCCCTTTTCCCATTTTCTTCGAGTGAAAATAATTATTTCTAATCCGGATGAACTGGAACCAGCACTTTCAGTCATGGCGGTACGCTTCAAAGATAGGGGCTATGACCATAAGGACATCAGCGACACCCTGAAAAAAGTAAGGAGCCTTGATAGAGAATCACTGCTGCGATCGAATAACAACAAACCTTTTCAACAACGTTGCCACTTTATCAGTACTTTCTGTACGGCGTCCAACCGCATTAAGCGTAGCGTACACAAGAACTGGCATATCTTAGCTAATGACAATAAAATTGGAAAAATTTGTAAAGATCCCCCGTTGTTCTGCTACAAACGGGGACGCAACTTAGGAGATATGCTGACGCAAGCGGACCCAGTGGACAAGTATGGACATCCCAAAACCTGGCTCGAAAGAAACCAGGCTCATACAGGTGCCATGGCTGTACTAATTGCAGTTGCATGCAAACTGGTGCCAGCTATAGCCATCCACACAGTTGGGCTTCAATCAAGATCAAGAATTTCCTAAATTGTGAGTCTCGCTTTGTCGTTTATATGATCACGTGCCCTTGTGGGCTACGCTATGTGGACAAAACTACCCGCATGCTCAAGGAGAAAATTGCTATCCATCGATCCACAATCAGGAAAGCATTGAATAGCACGGACGAGCAGACTGAGCTCAAATATCTGCCGGTTGCCAGATATTTTAAAGAATTGCGGCACTCCTTAGCCACAATGCGTTGCATGCCCATATTACAGGTACAACCACCGCCCAGAGGGGGAGATAGAAACAAGCTGCTTCTGCAACAAGAAGCAAGACTAATTTATGAATTTAAGACCATCTCCCCATATGGACTAAATGAGGATCTAAAATTAGGCTGTTTTTGTAAAATTAATGTACATTTATTCTCCTGTTGTACTATCTCAGTGTGTTTATGTACCACCTAGCTATGTCTAATTCTTCCATCCCCCCCTTTCCCTGCATGTTTAATTCACTTTATTCACCTTTGGGTGTTTTGCATCACTTGGTGTTTAATGTTTCAGATCAACACATAACCAACACAATGTTCAATGTGGACAGACCAACACTCTAGCCAACACTCTATGCGGATAGAGTTTTGGTATTCAAGGCATGTATACACTATCTTACAATGTGCATGGAGCACACTCGCTTGCACTAGATTTTGCTAGCAGATTTAACAGATCATGGTTACTGCATCAATATTCAACTTGGTTGGGCTTTATGTATGCGGGTATTATACAAGTTTCATCTACATTAGAGTCTTCCATGCACAGTTATAAGTAACATGATGTATATGCTTTTTGATATGTTTGTTTTTATAATATGTTTGTTAATATGTTCATCCCTGTCCTTTTTGTATCCAGCCTTTGGCCCCACGATTCACTACATTGCTGTAATCACAGCATGCTCTGTAACGGCCATTTCTACTATGTCCATGCCCTTTCTAGGGTTGGCCCGGACGCTGTCGGGTCGCCAGGATACACATTACGCATATGCAATAGACCCATGCCCCATTGTATTTACAACCTTTATTTCTTTGCTTGCGCCACTAGCGCTGTATTGCGCATGCGCATTTGAGTTCATTGAGCGCACACAGCATTGGTTCAACAGGTGACCAATTATACAAGGGTTTAGATCGAGTTGGTCTAGTGGTACTGATTAGCATCAGCATGTTGGATTGGCTGTGACACATTGTGGGTTGTACCTGGGATTGCAATTTGGATTTTTATGATTGTTTTCAGGTGATTTTTAGTATGTGTTAAGGGGTATATATGGGTGCTTGTATCAGTCTGTGGTGCACTGCCCTGAGGAAGGTCCCGTTGGAAGGACCGAAACGTTGGCGGCCCTGTGTCACGTAATACACTTTTTTTGATACTAAGGTCTGCAACCCTGCCTTTCACCACTATCACCCAGCACACAGCACTTCCACTGCAGCAAGGGATTCTGGGAAATGACATGCAAATGAGCACACAGTGCCACTTTTTGCTTCATAAACCATTTTTAACATGGTTCCCTATAGGCTCATTTGTGCTCATTTGTATGTCATTTCCCAGAATCCCTTGCTGCAGTGTAAGGGCTGTGTGCTGGGTGATAATGGTGAAAGGTGGGGTTGCAGACCTGCCTAAGGCATGCAAATGAGCATACAGTTGTATTTCCATTTGCTATATGCTTTGCTGTGGAGGGTTTTTGTCACTTTCTTTACTCACCATAACTTAACCAACTCACCATAACTTAACCAACCAACCAACCAACCAACCAACCAACCAACCAGCCAACCAACCAACCAACTAACCAACTAAATAAATAAATAAATATAAAACATAATACTGAGTTAAGTTATGGTGAGTAAAAAAAGTGACAAAAACCCTCCACAGGAAAGCAAATATGCAAATATAACTGTATGCTCATCTGCATGTCTTAGGCAGGTCTGCAACCCCGCCTTTCCCCATTATCATCCAGCATACAGCACTTCCACTGCAGCAAGGGATTCTGGGAAATGACATGCAAATGAGCACACAGTGTCACTTTTTGCCTCAATAACCATTTTTAACATGGTTCCCTATAGGCTTAAGCTTGCTGCATGGTCACAGCTTTGAGCACAGCCTGGGTTAAGGTGCATACCCAGAAAACCACCCACAGACAGCTGTTTCGACCTTGATGGGTCTCATCAGTGTGGGGTTGATATGCAGCAAGCTTAAGCCTATAGGGAACCATGTTAAAAATGGTTATTGAGGCAAAAAGTGACACTGTGTGCTCATTTGCATGTCATTTCCCAGAATCCCTTGCTGCAGTGGAAGTGCTGTATGCTGGGTGATAATGGGGAAAGGCGGGGTTGCAGACCTGCCTAAGACATGCAGATGAGCATACAGTTATATTTGCATATATATATATATATATATATATATATATATATATATATATATATATATATATATATACAGTGTTCGACAAATCACACAAAAATCTACTCGCCCAACCAAAAAATCTACTCGCCACCTAGTCCCGCCCCCAACTCCGCCCCTAGTCCCGCCCCCAACCCGCTTTAAAATAAAATATATAAATAAAATACATTTAATAAATTCCTAGTCAGAACAACATTCGTTTTTGACATAAATGTATTTATTGTATTACATTATACTACAATTACTCGTGTGTGTGCGCGTGTGTGTGTGTGTCAATGTCGGATCTAGAAATAAAAGCCAGATGTGAATGACTAGTTTCCTGAATCCCTTAACCAGTGTCTTGACATCGGCGCTTCACAGAGAGAGAGACAGACAGACACACACACACACACACAGAGAGCGGCACACCCACACACACACACACACACAGAGAGAGAGAGAGACACACAAACACACACACACAGAGAGAAAGAGAGACACACAGAGAAAGAGAGAGAATGAGAGACACACACACACAGAGAATGAGAGACAGAGAGAGTGCAACAGAGAGCGCGAAGAAGAGAGTGCGACAGAGAGCTCGAAGAAGAGAGTGCGACAGAGAGAGCGAAGAAGAGAGTGCGACAGAGAGAGCGAAGAAGAGAGTGCGACAGAGAGAGCGAAGAAGAGAGTGTGACAGAGAGAGTGAAGAAGAGAGTGCAACAGAGAGAGCGAAGAAGAGAGTGCGACAGAGAGGGAGAGGGTGACAGAGAGAGGGCGAGAGGGAGAGGGTGGGTGACACAGGGAGAGGATGACATGGAGAGGGAGAGGGAGGGTGACAAGGAGAGGGAGGGTGACAAGGAGAGGGAGGGTGACAGGGAGAGGGTGACACAGGGAGAGGGTGACACAGGGAGAGAGGGTGACACAGGGAGAGGGAGGGTGGCACAGGGAGAGGGGGAGGGTGACACAGGGAGAGGGGGAGGGTGACACAGGGAGAGGGGGAGGGTGACACAGGGAGAGGGGGAGGGTGACACAGGGAGAGGGGGAGGGTGACACAGGGAGAGGGGGAGGGTGACAGGGAGAGGGTGGGTGACACAGGGAGAGGGAGAGAGGGTGACACAGGGAGAGGGAGGGTGACAGAGGGAGAGGGTGACAGAGAGAGATGGTGGGTGACACAGGGAGAGGGTGACACAGGGAGAGGGTGAGGGTGACACTGGGAGAGGGAGAGAGGGTGACACAGGGAGAGGGAGGGTGATACAGGGAGAGGGTGACACAGGGAGAGGGAGAGAGGGTAACACACTCACAGACACACAGACACTCAGACACTCACTCAGACACACTCACTCAGGCAAACTCACACTCACAGTCTATCACTCACACACACAAACACTCACCCGTAAGGCAGGGGGGTCGCACATGGCAGCGGGGGCCTCCGCACGGCAGGAGGGCCTCTGCAAGGCAGGGGGGGTCGCACATGGCAGCAGGGGCCTCCGCACGGCAGGAGGGCCTCTGCAAGGGGCCGCGCCCCATCCAGAGTGGGACGCCGACGCCGCAGTATTCACTGATAGATGTGCTTAGAGCAGGGAGAGGCTCCGGTGAGGGGATTTCCCCTGCTTAGAGCAGGGAGAGGCCCCGGTGAGGGGATTTCCCCTGCTTAGAGCAGGGAGCGGCTCCGGTGAGGGGATTTCCCCTGCTTAGAGCAGGGAGCGGCTCCGGTGAGGGGATTTCCCCTGCTTAGAGCAGGGAGCGGCTCCGGTGAGGGGATTTCCCCTGCTTAGAGCAGGGAGAGGCACGCGTGGGGTGAGGGGGGGTCACGGAGGCCGGGAGAGATTGGGGTGAGGGGGGGGGGTGGATGGCCCGATGGGAGGGGGGGGTGGATTGCCCGGTGCGATAGGGGGACGGGTGGCCCGATGCGAGGGGGGGGCGGATGGCCCGATGCGAGGGGGGGGCGGATGGCCCGATGCGAGGGGGGGGCGGATGGCACGGTGCGAGGGGGGGGGCAGGTGGCCCGGTGCGAGGGGGGGGGTGGATGGCCCGATGGGAGGGGTGACAGATGGCCCTGCAGGGGCCTGAGGCAGACAAGCATGGAAGCGGCTGGCTGCCGGAAGGGGGAGGAGTGGAAGCGCTGAGGAGGGAGGCCACAGCTCAGAGAGCCGGAGGCGGGGTAATCTCCCCCAACAACATGAACCCGCCTCCGGCTTTGTTTTTTTTTTCTCCAGCGCGAGCGCGGGAAAAACAGCAGCGCGAGCGGGGGATATTTAAAAAACACACGTGTGCTGCTTTGGCCAATATTAACTCGCCCGGGGGTTAAATCCACCCGCCCCGGGCGAGTAAATGTATATAATTGTCGAACACTGTATATATATATATATATATATATATTTAGGCACTGTACCGTGTATTGGTGTCTTTGGATGTAGCACTGAGCTCTGTCGGTGCTTCATGTTCTGTCTCTGGTTTTAAATATATTGCCATGCTCAGTAGCACTCCTCTTTGACACATACGTATATATATATATATATATATATATATATATATATATGTTGTGGTTATTTTGGGGGTTCAATATGAGCTTATAAGGGTCCTGTATGTTTTGCAATTCTTGTTCAGCTGGCCCTGGCTGATTTGGAGAGTGGCTCCTCCTTCCCTAGTTTTAAGATCACCCCTCCCGCTTTCAAATGGTTAAAGCTCACTCCTTTGCACCTTCCACACCCATGGGAACTTGCATCCAGTATGATTGCGGCA
>NC_134486.1:134212080-134352080 GCF_040206685.1 Ascaphus truei | reverse complement strand
AATACATTGGAGGAGCAAAGAGACGCATCAGGCGAGGTGGGCTCTCTTCTTCACTCAGTTCAACTTTGTAATCTCTTATCGTCCTGGATCCAAGAACGTCAAAGTAGTTGCTCTATCAAGGCAATTCGAAGAGGTAGAGCAGGGGCCCATCATTTCATCTTCATATATCATCTCTGCCATATCACCATCACTTCTGCACCAGATTTCGTAGGCTCAGACAGAGGATCCTAGGTCAATGTCCACATGTTCGTCTGAAAACTTTGCCCCCATCCCCCCCAATTTCAAAGTGAGGTGTTGCAATGGGATCATAACTCCAAGACAGCTGGTCATCTGTGGTTAGAAGGAGTTTTTGGCAGCCTGCGTTATATGCGCCCAGACTAAGGTGCAGAGGACATTACCTTGTGAGTTGCTCCAGCCCTTGACAGTTCCCACCCATTGTTGGACCCAATTATTCATGGACTTTAAATGGGCATATCCCTTAATTTTTCTTCTTCTTACCATCCCCAGTCCAATGGACTCACGGAAAAGGCCAATAAGTCCTTGCAACAATTCCTGTGATGTTTTGTATCTGAGCTACAGGACGACTGGGTTGATCTGCTCCCATGGGCCGAGTTTTCCTGCAATTCTATGAAACATGATTCCACACTGGAATTTCTGTTCTGTTGTGTCTCCGGGGTACCACCCTGCTGCCCTTCCTCCTTTCAGTCCTCTCTCAGGAGTTCCTGCAGTAGATCCAAGAACTCTAATAACTCTGGAAGAAGATCCAGGCCAATCTGGCCAAAGCCGCCCTCCAAACAAAGACCCAGGTTGATAAATGTCAACGACCACCTCCCCCATTTCAAAACTGATGGTTTGGCTGGCTACAAAAAATATCCGACTAAAACTGCCTTCCTCCAAACTCAGGCCCAAGTTCATTGGACCTAACAAAATCCTGAAACAGGTCAACCCGGTAGCATTCAAATTGGAAATTACGACTAGCTTAAGGATACCTCTAGCGTTCCATGTCTCCTTCCTCAAACCTTTCGTCCGGAACACTTTCTCTTCACCTATTCTCCTTCCTCCTACATAGTTCTTGATGGATGCCCAGTAGGAATTTGAGGTACATCGAATACTAGATTCCCCTAGATCCCATGGTGCGCTACAGTGCTTGATCCATTGGAAAGGTTATGGACCCAAGGAGAATTCATGGATCGAATCTATTGATGTCCATACCCCCACCTGGTCCGGGCGTTTCCTCAGAGATTAACTGCCAAGAGGTCTCTCCTTGAGAGGGGAGTACTGTAAGGATTTTGACTGATCCATGCAGGGTATTCCAAATTGCCTGCCCTTTTTGCTCATTGTCAATTTTTTGTGCTGGCAGCCTGCTATATACGGCTGCAGTTCCTAGTGGGAGTCGCCAAGCAAGGTTCTAGTTTTTGCAGCTCCTGTTGGTCTTTGCTGTCACGCCTTTCACTTTTGCCTATTTAGATTCCTCTGTTGCTGACCAGACCATGACCCAGACCTTGCTGCTTTCTGCCTTCCCTGACCTTTTGCCTGTCGCCTGGACTCTGCACTTCTGCCGCAAGCCCTGACATCTGCCTGCTTACCAACTACAATATTGTAACAGGACTCTGTTCCTGGTCTCTGGTCAGTTTTTCTGCATCCCTACTTCAGCCCTGCGGGTCCGTTTCCTGATTTGAGATGAGCACTGTGCCAAAGTGTGTAGATCAATGATCCACTGCTGTTTTTATGCAGTAAAAATCTTTTGTGATCCCCACCTCTTACATGAGGAGCTACTTGTTCCAAACCCATAAATTAGTGACTTAGCTCATTAGCTTAAATATGAATACCACGTCTATACATCCCTATTAGGGAACTCTATCCATGGTTAGATGATTTGTTAAGGGAATGGGGATCCAGATATATAGCTTAAGGCTATTTTAGTCCTAATGGTCCGTTTTGACTCTTAGAGGCGAACCACTAGCTTTTAGGCCACTTTTACATACCTATATATCATCGCTCTTAGGAAATACCATTTACTAGGGTACTGAGACCTATATCAGTTATCAATGTTCAATTACATCCATCAATACGGTTTCCATTAGGACATCAGGACATAGGCACAGACTTAAAAAGCTATATGAGCACTTACCATGTAATTCTCGATCCAAGAGTTGTTCATTCCCGGGTACGTTGTCATCATATAAGCCTTTTGTGGGATACACATGTACTGATAGGGAACACCAATCAATGGTCCTATTAAAGGTACTAAGCACTGTACTGCACCGACACACTTTATTCGAGCAAATACCCAGTATGTACCTGGCAGATACCTGGAATGCGCCGCTCCTCACCTCTGACAAGCCCCGTTGCATTTGCCTTCCCAGCCTGGGTTCATGCCTGGCTGACGGGCGGCTGATCTGTTAAATGATAATGATTAGGATTTAATAGGCTGCAATGCTTCGCGTGTCTACCAGATGGCATAAATTCATGAATTGTAATGCAGTATATATATATATACTGTGCAGTATTGCAGCCAGCGGGAATAACATGCTTCAATCTCTGCCTGGAAAATACCTCAATGCACTCGGGCAGAAAACAGTCACAAACCTCAATACACCCGGGTATACCCGAATTCGTGGGACTAGCCGAGCTCGAATAAAGTGTGTCGCCAGTGTATATATTCATACACATATATGTATGGCAAGTTCTGGCATGCTAGTATGACCCTTGTCCATCAACAGAGCTTTGATTTATAATATGGCTACTATTCACATTTGAATAAACTGCAGTGATATACCATATAGAAATCAAGTAGAAATTGGTACTCTGTTTCTTTATCTTGTCAACATTGGTTTTTATTTTTCTTCCTTTATGTAAGCAATTTATGTGCTACAATACTGTACATGAAAGCGGATGCCTCCATTGAGATCTATCTACTGTAGATGCTAATCATGCATGTTCTTCTGTCACTGGCCAAGAAACCTAACCACACCTCTATTTAGGAGGATACTAAAGGTTTGACTACCAAGGATACATGACTCCTCCACCCCTGATGAGGCGTGCGTGGTTATGCGAAACCTATGTCTGGCTTTATGACGTCACAAATGTGATGTTCCTCTGTGAGTCGGTGCAACTTGGAGCTCCAGGAACTAAACAGCCTGTATCTCAGTGTTTCATATTCATGACCTTATTCCCATTAGCACATAGGCATCTGATTACATGAATGGATATGTGTTTACTTTGGGTTCGGCACACACGCTGATTTTTGGCAGAGATGCAGATTTGATTTTTATCTTTTGTGTACCCGTATGTATATTTTAGAAGGACCCGTCCTTACATTCATGACGTACCTCCTGAATTATTTCTGACTGTAAATCACCTATATATGTGTCTCATGTCCATCAGATATATAAATACATACATTGTGTAATGACCTTGGTAGCATTCAGACTGAGATACAATATCTACACTATGATAATTGCTCCAGTCCTTACAATGTTATGTTGGACATGATTTCATGAGTACGCTATAGAATTAAGATGTGTCCTCATTGATCCCAATCAGATCACTAATAATATGCCCTATGCTACCCAGGAGAAATTATAGCTAGCTATACCTTCGTGGATAGGTCTTTATTTTATATAGGCATGTATGGAGATGCATGAATATCAGAGACACCTAGACACCTACCTTGGGGACAGATCTACGCTCTCTTGGGTGAAACATTTTGTATATTTGAATATATCAGTAGTCACATGAGGAGAAGGGCTTAATACCCCTTTTTTTCTGTTACTTCTAACATACTGTATATGAGACCATACCATGATACAATTTGTGCATTAATGTTACCTTACCTATGGGTATTTTAAGTATATGTTTTTTGACTGTATATAATGATTCAGGTTCTCGACTTATTGATTTAATAAAACTTTTTTATTTTTTACACCCTCTGTTAAGAGCACTCATCCTTAGGCTACCTTTCAGTTTGTGTATAAACAGAGAAGTGAATCCCCAATGTTGCGCTTCCAAAAGATCCCAGCTAAGCCACACAGAGATACAGGATAATGAATTCCATAAGTAATAATAGGGATATAGTCCTTCAAAACAGTATTCACAATGTAAGTTGTACCTACGATCAGAATGCTAAGCATGCTAATGGTAACAACCAGGTGAAGCCCCGCATTCCATCCAGGTGACAAATGGGGTAAAATAAACACCAGCCACTCTAGATCCAGGGTAACACAGCCTTCATCGATAGAAGATCAGCATAGAAGGTAAATTATGTACTCACTGACCCATTTGCTTGTAGTAGCGAGTAGTATAATCCCAGCATGCATCCCATAAGGAGAGATCCGTAGAAGTAAACAAAGTAGCGTGGAGCACAGCAAAAAACAGAAGAGAACTGGAAGCAGGATCAAGAGTGAAAAAAATACAAATGTATTAATACATAGTGCCCGTACAAAAACTGGAGAAAACTCTGACGCTTTTCCCACCGGCCCTGGCACTTTATCAAAGAATCTTTGTTAAAGCGCCAGGGACGGTGAGAAAGTACAGTATCAGAGTTTTCAGGAGTTTAACCTCCCGCATACTGGCAAGTATGCATACTTCAAGCTCTCTCCAACTTACACAGATGGTAACTCTGTCACACTAGCTTATTAAAATATGTTTTCATTCATTTTAATCAATCTTAAATTTAGGTAAAACAGATATGAAAACATGAATGAATTAGCCAAAAAATGTAAAACTCATCTCATTCAATTCTAAAAGAAATGGCATGTTATCTTTGTCAACATGTAATAAACATTGTGAATGAAAGGTATTTGATAAAATTAATGCTAAAGAAGAAATATGATAAACCTTTTTTTCAGGAGTTCAAGATGCAAGTACTCTAATATCTATATGCTTTCAGACAAATTCTTATTTTTTTATCCTGATGAGTTTAAAGAAAAGATAAAAAGAAGATATAAAAATTGCTTTAAGACAAACAGTTTGCCTGCCAAGGATTCCAAGTACAATATGTGGTAGACTAGACAGAAAGGTATTCTTAATGCCTTTCGTCAATGCAGCAATCCTCCCTACTCATTTTTGTTTTTACCTCTTTTTTCTTTACAGGATTAGAACCAGGGTGTGGATGCATCACTTACATGTGAAGGTTACTAGGTTTACCTTCCCCCCCTTGAGAAAATAAATAGCTGCAAAATCACAGACCAATGGGAAGCTACAGCATCCTCTGTTGTAGCTTCCTACTGGATAACTAACCCCTTTAAACCAAGAAGTAATTTGAGTAACTTCACTGGTCAGTACCTTGGTAACCAGGGGGTCTTACAAATGGGGGAGGGGGAAGGGAACGTGACTCTCGCATCAGCCTATAATATAATGTGTGGAATGTAATGAACAACGGTGCAAAAGGGGAAAAGGGGAGATTAGAAACTAGAAGACAAGAACACCCTATTGACAGCACTCGTTGTGATTGCAATGTAATGATGAATTAATTAATACATAATGCTTTATTACTCTCAAATAAAATAAATGGTGAAATGTTAAAGTAAAGAACAACTAACATTGGTGACACAACATATAAGACAGACTAAAGTGCTTAATACTAAAACTGAAACATAGGGTGAGGGATGAAACCAAACTGCTTAATAGCAGAAGAAAAACTCACAGATAATGAGAAATCAGCCCCCTAGTACAGCAATGAAAAGGTTAAAAAGCCTGTATACAGTAATCAAAACAGGTAACAAAGGACTGACCATGCATTACTTAACTAATGTATGGCATATGAAAGTAAACTCACTAATATACAAAATAGTACAGACAAGATTATGTCAAATAGTATAATAGATGTTACCACAGTATCAGAACCCATATAGGGATAACCAGCATGCCAAAGAATAACTAGCAGCAAAATAAATAAATCACCAGTTAGATGCAAATTCAAGGATACTTATAGTGAATAACATGCATAAGAGCCCACAAAGTGTGTTGAATGGCTCTGGGGCACGGATCAAGTCCGTATCCAGTTATAGCCCCCTAGTCAATATGCAATGTTAACACACAGATAGTAATGAATGACATTATTTTTCTCCCTATTTCTGTGTTTTATGAGCTAGTCCCCTTTTTATTATTTTTTCCATTGACATTTCTTAGAGTCCAGTAGTTAGGGTTTCAGTCAGTTTTCCTGTTTTTTCTTTATATATTGATTCAATAAATGTATAATTATTTTGTATTACATGTCTGAGTGCTTTTCGTGAGGTTTCTTTTTCTTCTTTTGTGTTTATATACTTTATTTATTCCTCTAGCACCGCCAACAGAGGTATTCTGTTATTTTCAGTTATTCTCTGTTTTGGTTTAGACAGTATTTATTTGTATTGGTTGTTCTGATGCGGTATTCAAACTTGTGTGTCTTATTGATTCTTTCTGTCTAACAGTGTTCCCCGAATACCTGCTCCACTAATTCTATATTATTTAATTATTTGGTATCAAATTATAATGGATTTTAATGCCAATGAGCAACAACGTCTTAAAAATGCTGATGAAATCTTTTTTATGTCTGATGTTAGCCACATTCAGGCACCTCAAACGGTGTCAGCCATAGGAAAAGATAATATTAAACTATTAAACACATTGATGCGTAAGCGTGCAAGAACATGGTGGAACAAGACTGCTCTTGAGAGGTATCTTGACCACAAGCTAATTCCTAGAGGCCTTAGATTACAAACGTTCCCTGCATTTCAATTCAGTGACCCAAATTATAAGACTAGATGGGAGACTGCGTTAAATACTTGTTCTTTTGAAATAATGAGTACGCAGATTGAATATGATACCAACACTTTCAAGGAGGTCTCTTCAGAAATTGAGACATTGTATCAGAGCCTTGAACCCAGTGATTCTGAGCGTGTTACTGCTATAGAGGAGGACATTGTTAAATATGAGAAAGAAATTATTGAAATAAAACAATCAAAATTTGCCCGTGACTCTATAGATTATCAAACGGATAAAGTCTATAAGTGGCAACGAGGCATACCAAGAAAACAAGACCTCCACATATAAGTAATATAGCTGCCTCCTCCAGTGCTATATCTACTGACATTGATTCTTCAGATTATGACTCCAGGCACTCTGCAGAAGGAGATGCAAGCTCGTCATCTTTTTTAGGAAGGATCGACGGACGAAATCATCCGCCAGGAGGACGAGGCGAGGAACCTCGTCAATTAAGAGACAGAGAGCGGTATGGCTACAGGGGAAGGAAGGGCAAACATGCCAAATGGTAAGCAATGAATTGATCATAATTAACCTTTCAGATGTGGTTCTTTCTGATGAGCAGACATCTGTTCTTCAGAAGGGCCTCTCTTTCTCACCTACCCTTTTTGTTAATAAGTTTGACTGAGTTAAAGACCTTAATCTGTTTTGTTGAAAGCTGCTTCTTACTAAACATTTTAAAAAGATGTCTCAAAGTGATGATATGGGAGCAGCAAGTGATCATGTTTGGAATACACAAGAGCTAGAACTAATTCAAGACCTTGGTTCTCAAACAACAGTTCCCACTGCAGATATTAATGAATTAATGCTGGTGTCGCATTTTAGACCTAAATCGACGTTTTGCCCTCAATTAAAACTAATTCTTCTATCGAAATTTTTGCGAATCTAGTAACTGAAGACATTCTTAAATTACCTAAATGTACAGGTTCTAATAACCTGTCTGGATCGCAGTGGAGGGCAATTACCGATTTACGTAAACTGTCAGCGGTGGAGATTAAACCGGCTGATAAAGGTGAGAATGTTGTGATTTGGCCAAAAAAACAATATGAAAAAGAGGTATTTAGGCAACTCAGGGATACGGAATTTTTCTCTAAAGTTTGTTCAGACCCTACAGCTAAATTTAAAATCGAATTGGATTGTATCCTGGAGAATGCCAGTTCACAGGGTACAATCACCTCAAAAATTAGTAAGGGTTTAACGTCAAAATTTCCTATTATACCTACTTTTTACATTCTGACGAAGGTTCACAAAAAAAACCTGAATCCCCCTGGCAGGCCCATTGTGGCAGGGATAGGGGGTTTGAGTGAGCCTATCTGTCGCTTTATTGATGCTTTTCTGTACTCTATAGTAGAGACTTTACCAACTTTTCTCCGTGACACTATGGAAGCCCTGTCCAGGCTGAATGAGATTACGGTAGATGGGAATGTAATTTTAGCCACATGTGATGTGGAGGCTCTATAAACCTCCATTCATCATCAAGATGACCTCAGAGCATCCCACTGTTTTCTATCCATGACGAATTTATCACGCAACTTAGTAGATTTTCTGATGGAGTTAAGATCCAGAAAGTATTGAGTCCAGTCAGACTGCTGGCCTTGTTTGGACTCAATACTTTCTGGATTGGACTATTCTGATGTGAGGTGATTCACTCCGGTTGGGGTGACCCCGTCTAGGATGTTATGCTACACTGAACTTTGACCATCCAAGCACTGTTAGGAGTTGAGTATATCCCTTACTCTGGTTCATATATATACTACTGCAGTATATATCAGTTACTGTACTGGAATTTAATTTTCTATCAGATATATGACCAGTCTCCTGCATGTTATTGTACTGTAGGTTTATGTTTTGGTTACTGAATTATTTTTCCTGCTCCTTTTTCCCCTGTTCATGTGAGCTCCATTTGTAGTACTATGCTATAGAGGGGTTCATCACAGTACTTCATATATGTGTTTAGACATGTTCAGTGTGATTGTTGTGTCATGATTCTGTTTATCTGTGTCTCTTGACATTTTTCCTGATGGGCTTTCATCACACATATTTTTTTGTACACAGTTTGGAGTTTAGGGCATTTGCCTTTATTGTTATCCCATATCATTTCCTCATTGTATGACCGGCTGGTTGTTAATCACTATGGGTACTTCTGTCCCCATGGTGGTTTTATAGATTGAGGTTTTGTTTATTTTTCTCCATATTTCTGTGTTTTATGAGCTAGTCCCCTTTTTATTATTTTTTCCATTGACATTTCTTAGAGTCTAGTAGTTAGGGTTTCAGTCAGTTTTCCTGTTTTTTCTTTAAATATTGATTCAATAAATGTATAATTATTTTGTATTACATGTCTGAGTGCTTTTTGTGAGGTTTCTTTTTCTTCTTTTGTGTTTATATATTTATAAAATAAGAATCAGTTGGCACTCCTGTATTGCTTAAAGTAGTAGGTGCATGTCCCATATATATAATATTACCATACGATACCATTCCACAGTCAGTCTGCAGTCAGGAAATCAGGAGACAGCACTCAGATGTAGATAACCAAAAATAATGTATTAGTGTAAAATATAATACATCACAAAATCCAACATTTCGGTTCTCAAAAATGGGACCATCCTCAGGGGAGTGCAAAGGGAGAATGGCAAACAATCACCACAAACATATGCATCCCCCATGTCAGTTAATTAACCAATCAACACAAGAAGATGCAGAACCAGACCAGCAAGGATGACATCATCCAAATTGTTGCATAATGTACCACCATGTTGTATAACATACCTCCATCATTGTGCCACATATGACATATAATCACAGTAAAATGGAGCTGCAGCATCCATAGCGACGTGCAGCGCAACCACTAGCTGCCGGCTGAGACTACCTGACGCGCATGCGCCAAGCCGGGGTAACAACCATTGCCATGGTTACCCGTAAACAACCATCACTGTGTATGCTAGAAGCACTGAGCAGTGAAGGAACGTGTGCAGACTGCGGGGCTAGTCATACTGAGTCAATAAATAAATAAATAAAAAAGGACTGGACTGAAAAAAAAAGTGTGCATGTGAAGGGAGAAAAACCAGGGAAGGAAAGAGAGGTGAAAAGGAAAGAGGGGCAAGGGAAGGTGGTGTGTACTATTGGGGAAAAAAGGGATGGACTCACTGATGACCGACTGGAGGGGGAAGAGGAGGGGGGTGGGGGGTTATGGACGGGGAAAGAATGGTAGAACTAAGAACACAGTGCCCAGAGCTCAATGCTAGACATATAATCACTTATAAAACAACACTACTTCAGTGGAGCAAGGGTTCACCAACTGCAGCAACCAATGGCAGACTAAAACAGCACATAAGGCACAAAAATAAGCTCATTCTGCTTAATAACATCACAGAGCCCCCTAATAAAAGCCCACCCGGGATGAATAACATGAGGTGAGGCATAATTGACACTGCTAGTAAAACCTTCTATATACACTGGTGATTCCAGAGTCCCATAATCTGTCCAACAGGACTTCCGCTCCTAGAGAAAACAACATAGCTGGAACTCTTTATTGAGGCGCCGTGGTGTCATGGTGTTAAGATCAAAAATGGCCTTAGCCTCCAGTTGCAGCAACGGTTTATTACGATCACCCCCTCTTGGTGGTGCATGTGCCTGTATGATGGGCATACAATGCAGTGTCGCCAAGCTGTGTTTGTATTTTTTAAAGTGTCTAGCCACAGGCTGGTGCTTGAAATCATAATTTTCGTCCGTGCTTAGAAGTGCCTTTCTGATGGCACTTCGGTGTATGCTGATGCATTCTTTCAGCATGAGCATCGTTTTCCCTATATAATAGAGGCCACAGGGACATTTAACAAAGTACACAACAAACCTGGATTCGCAGTTCAGATGTTGTCTGATCTATATGGGGTTCCCACTCTGGGGGTGGGCAAACGAGGTGCCGGTCTGCATGAACTGGCTGTTGGTACAGCCATGACATCTGTATGCCCCCGGTTTTCTTGCTAGCCAGTGTGTGGTAGGCATGTATTTGTTGACCGGGTCTGAACGTGAAAGCAGGTCTCCCAGATTCCTACCCCTCCTATAACAGAACAGTGGCGGAGCCACTCAGTCTTTGCCTATTTTGCTTTAATTTGCCAAAATATGCCAATGTTTATTAATAGACTGTTTGATGTGTCCAGAGGCAGTGCTGTACGTGCTGATCACTTTACATTGTTCTGGTTCAACATCCTTCTGGGTAGATTCCAATAAATCCTCTCTCTTAGCGAGCCTGGCTTCCGCCAGGGCATCCTCGATCTCCTCAGGGATGTATCCGCTTTCTCATAAGCGGTCAGCCATCTCCTGTTGTGCCCCCTCCACTAGTTGTGGGTCACTGGTAATCCATCGTACCCGTAGTAGTTGGGAGTATGGTAGGTCAGCCTTCAGCGGTGGCGGGTGATGACTAATGGCGTACAGGAGAGAGTTCTTGTCTGTGGGTTTCTTAAACAAACTAGTGCTCAGTTTGCCATTGTTCTTATACACCACTGTATCAAGGAACGTGATTTCCTCCTGACTGTGACTGATGGTAAAACGTATGGTGCTGGGAATGTTATTGAGATATTCAAAAACTATCAGTAGTTCCGATTCTGGTCCTCCCCACACCAGGAGCACATCATCAATGTAGCAGCTATACGGCAATATGCGGTATGAAAATGGGGCGTCCGTGAGCAGGTGAACCTGTTCATAATGGTTCATATATAAATTGGCATAAGCCGGCGCCACATTGGACCCCATGGCTGTTCCCCGCAGTTGCAGATAAAAAGATCTCTCGAACTTGAAGAAGTTTTTGTGCAATATAAGAACCAGCAGTAGTAGTAAAAACTCCGCAGGTGGACCCTTGTGCCTCGCAAAATTGCCGAACTCTGTATGGACTGCTCCCATACCCTCTGCATGTGGTATATTGGTGTAGAGACTGGTCACATCTAGGGTGACGAATATGGTCTCTGGTGTGACATTGGTGAAGCATTGAACCTTGGTAATAAAGTCGGTAGTGTCCATTACGTACGAGGTCATCCGTGACACCATCGGCTGTAGGTAAAAATCTGCGAGTTGGGATAATGGATGACAGAGTGAACCGCGTACCGATATAATCGGTCTTCCCAGAGTCTTAGTAATTGATTTGTGAATCTTCGGGAGAGTATAGATAACTGGCATGATGGGATATGACTGTGTGAAAAATTTAGCTATACTCTCAGAAATCCAGGAGTTGTAGATCCCCATTTGGATGATGGAATCAACTCCTTTTTATATATTGATGTTGGATCACCCGTCAGTTGCTTGTAGTTATCCCTGACGGATAGCTGATCCATGATCTCCTTCCTGTAGTCTGGGTAGGCATGATGACTATTCTACCACCCTTATCAGCAGACCGTATAACGATTTCTCCGTTGATTTTTAACATCTTCAGAGCAGCATGTTCATCTCTGGTCGAGTTATTGTAGCTGGTTTTGTAATGAACAAGCTGTTGCCTGGTATGTCTCTCTACTAGACCCATAAACGTAGAGATATTGCGGTTAATCACCAAGGGATCAAAGGTACTTCTGGGCTTTAAGCGGCTTGTTGTCTCTCCGGCAGTCCCCAAGCGCATCTCCATTGTGGGTCTGCTGTAGAAGTCTTTCAGACGTGGCTGTCTGTTCAGTTTAAATAGGTCCACCTCCCAGTTGAAGGGCTGCTTCTCGCAGCTGCTTGCCATTTTCTTAATCGGTCTGATTTAGCACCTGCACAAATCACTTTTCTTTTGGATTCTATTCAGTTTCTTCTCACGCACAATTTTTTTCTTTTTAATGGGGTTCATTATCCCCAAACATGTGGAAAGGCCATGGGCACCAGTTTTGCCCATTCCAACGCTAACCTCTTCATGGGGTGGTGGAAGTCTTTCCACGTGTTTGGAGAGATGAACAAATATAGGGAGCACATTTTATTTTAGAAGCGGTACATTGACGATCTTCTACTTATTTGGGAAGGTGATATCACGACACTACTTCATTTTATTTCTGCACTTAACACTAATGAGTTTAATCTCTCTTTCACTTAATCTTATAATTTACAACACATAAATTATTTAGATTTATGTTTATACTTTGACACAGCACTTTCTATTCAGACCACTCTTTATCGAAAACCTAATTCTCGCAATACGTTTTTTAAGAGCCAGTAGCTGTCATCCCCCAGCCATGTTCAAAGGGATTCCCAAAAGTCAGTTTATGAGAGCACGCCGTAATTGTTCAAATGAGGATGAATTCGAACTTCAATCTAGTGAGTTGTATAGATGCTTTTTGCAGAGGGGATATAATCGGAGAGATTTAGATATATCCATTTTTGAAGTTTCAGCTATGAGAAGAAAATCTTTGCTGGGACATATACCTAAAAAAAACTAGACTTAATGACAGTCCCTCCTTTATTACTCCACTTAGCAGACAAGCAGAATCTATCAAAACTATTTTGAAAAAACATTGGAGTGTATTATCATTGGACCCTGTATTAAAACCTTATGTCTCGGCAGATCCAAATGTCATCTTTAACTGTGCAAAAACGTTGGTTAACTCATTATTACCGAGTCTTTTTGGATCAAGAGACGTGGGGAGATCTTCATTGCCTAAGGGGTCATATTCTTGTACTCATTGTAAGGTATGTCCCAAAATGAGTCAAAGTAAATTATTTTGCTCATCTGTGACAAGAATGATCTATAATATACAGACCTTTATTAACCGTAATTCCACTTTTATTGTTTATTTGTTAAAGGCATAAACATTGATTGGGATTTAAGTCATTTTTTTGTAATTATTCAACACATGGTTCTCAAGGTAAAAATCCAGTACGCTTCGCGTCTGTCTAACAACTTAGTTCTATCTCCACCTCTTGGTGGTATCGGAATTTGTTCAGTGCCTTGAAATGTAAAAAGATCCTTACTGCATTGGGACATTTTGAAAAATATTTGGATACTGGGTGATATTGATCATTATTATCAATGAGTCTAAGATGCTCCAGTATCCTGACTTTTAAACGTCGGGTTGTTCTCCCGACGTATTGTCGTTCACACCCACATTTTAACAAATAAACAATAAAAGTGGAATTACGGTTAATAAAGGTCTGTATATTATAGATCATTCTTGTCACAGATAAACATATATTTGTTTAGGTAATATATAATTTAATTATCTTAAGTTTTCACTGTTTGGTCATGGTTATTAGTTATGGGTTATTATATTACTTTACTATATTATTATATAGATAAACTTTTTGTACATATTATTGATTATTATTATTATTAATGTACAGACTTCTTATTTATGTTATTGATTATTAATTATTATTTTTAGCAATTAAATATTCCATATTTATAATTCGTGATTTAAAAACATACAGGACACCTACAAGCTCATATTGAACCCCAAAATAACCACAACATATATATAAGCATATAAGTGTCACAGAGGAGTGCTACTGAGCATGGCAATATATATTTAAAACCAGAGACAGACCATGAAACACAGACAGAACTCAGTGTACATCCAGTAAAACTTATACACGGTACAGTGCCTAAATATAACAGAACATGAAACACAGACAGAGCTCAGTGCACATCCAGTGAAACTTAAAAACTGACTAAGAACTATGCAACTAATTCTGACAGATTTATTATAAATCATTCTTCCTGGTAATGCACAGGTTATTAAGAATTTATATTAGTGTTAGGGACCCTTGAGATGTGGTCTGCCGTGTAGTGGCTCAGGGGTTTACAACACTTTGGCCAAAATGTTAAACTAAAAGACCATTTTATTTAATAGATATCTATACATATATATTTAGGCACTGTACCGTGTATAAGTTTCACTGGATGTGCACTGAGCTCTGTCTGTGTTTCATGTTCTGTCTCTGGTTTTAAATAATTCATGATTTTACATGCTTTCACCAATAACTGTTTATGCCCCCTTTTTTGTCTATAAGGGTCTATGTATACATGTCTATACTGTTCTATATCCATGTGTGTGGAATGTTGTACTCATGGATCATAGTAATAATTACCATTATATTAATATTTTTACGATATGATGGTTTTTTAGTCTATATTGCCATCTATTCTATATTCATCTCCACACACATTGATAATTGTCCTCTTTGAACTACAAGGTTTTTAATTTATTCCCTGATTATGTATACTATGTAGAAAAATTTAGGTTTACACATATTATATGTACCATATTTTTATCAACTTATACTTATACATATGTAATATTAACTGAGATTCCTATTATGTGTAACTAATATGTGTTTATTTCATGATATACTACCTCAGGGTTTTGCTTCTTAAGCAATAAGATTTTCGTTTTTATTTTTCTAAATGTTCTTTGTTGTCTGCGATTAATAAAGTTTTTTTAAAGAAAAAAACAGTGTACCACCTGACCTGCTTGGTCTGTGGGGATGTACATTGCGTCAGCGCGACTATGTTTGTAGACGGGCGATAATTACGTCATCTCCGAGGGCGCGACGGACAGTTCAGGTGAGCATAAAGAAGAAGCTAATGTTAAACTTTGTACACCTTGATAAAGTGCTGTTGCATGAAACGCGTAGGTGCGTTCATGTTGTCCATTTTTATTGTCTATTAGCCTGCAATAAATATGATCAATTGATTTACTTTTGGAGATTGCCTGGATATTTTTTCCTTCTGAAATCAGAGGTTGGATTCCCTTGGCTGTGCACTATCGACACCTGCTGCTTTCTAGTCCCATTATTTACCCTGATTTTGCAGTTTATCATGCACAAAGAGTCATAGTGTAGGTAAAGGGACTGTGATCAAAATGGGGACTCCCTCACCCGGGAATGCTAACAGTGAGTCACACTTAAAATGGCATCTCCCGCCAAGTCTGGTTGGCACACGTGCTGCCTGCAAACAGGCGGCACGAAAATTGATTACCAAAGTCTGTCCGGGTCTGGTGCCTAAACCAGAGCCCCGCCCGGTGCTGTGGGTGGCTCAGCGCAGTCAGAACCACTCCTTGAAAGAGGTTGCTCCTTCTCTGGAGTCCACCAGGGGGAGCAAGCACAGTGAGTCTCAATCAGTAACTGCTGCCTCCACTGAGGAAAGTACAGGATGCAGCGAACCACATCCTCAGTTGTATGGTGTTTGGCCCGCAGAAGGATTGTATGTAACATTTCTTTTGTGCCCATGCTTACAGAAAGACCTTAAACTCTCTGGTGGTGTGGACTTTGATCCCTATCAGCGACCAAGAGGGGTTCAGGTAGTGAAAGTGGAAGGAAAAATGTATGTCAGATGCCTATGCCCCGTGTGATTTTCCAGATCGAATCCAAGCGAATTGAGCTGGGGACCCAAGTGTGCCTGCTGCGGGGCACAGTTCCTGAAGCCCATGCTGCTGCGGCCTACAGAACCCACAGAGATAGATGCAGCTAACCAACATACCTCAACTACTGAGATTCCGGAGGGCCCGTGCGCCCTAACCGCGGCTCCAGAGCCGGATCCAGATTCGGTTCTGTATAGGGAGAGAGGGGGTGACCTGGTATTAAAGGGGTTGCACCCCATTTGGCCATCCCCTGACCTCACCAGGGAGACAAGGGGTTAACTGGGCTGAGGTCCAGAACTGTGATTTAACCCCCTGTTATGACATGTAAATGTATATTCCCCTGTTCCCCTGTTTTATTGTAACATCTGGTTAATCAGTGTCTGCATCACACACACACTAGGATCCATCCGGGAGCACAAGGGTTAATAGTTGTTTAGTGATTATAGCCCTTTGTGTAATTTTCCCGCCTTTTCAGGCACCATTTTGCAGGCTCCCATAGGCCGCCATTGAGGCTTCATGTGTTTCAATGGCGAATCTTGCTGTTGAGTCCTGTTTCCTGAGAAGACCAGCAGATGGCGTCCGAGAGGAAGAGCGGCGGTTTCCCATTGTAAGTCAATGGGCCCATTGACTTCAATGGAGAATCCTCGAAAGAGCTTTCCATGAACGAGTTGGCTGCCGTCCAAACCGCTTAACCGCAAAGCGGATACATTTTCAATAGGAGAGCTTTGATCACTTAACAAGTCAATACACACACAAAGTAAAAAGTCCCCGGCGCTAATAAGTCCAAGATACCGTGATCTGGAAGGCAGTCTCTGAACTAAGGCTCCTTTTGGACGGGTTTATGGGCTTTGTTGAAAATGTTCCAGATGGGAAGGTGTCCTTGTTGTGGAATTCCACTGCTTCTGAAATAACAGATAACAAGGCACACCGATTGCGTAGCGTATTTCAACAATCAATCCCTATCTTGAGTTATGAAGAATCCTACTCACATAATGAACGCCTGCACATTCAGTGGAGAGAATCTGTAATCACTTCCCTTCTCCTCAGCTCTTCTCACGGACCCCATGTGGAATGGCTTCCTGGAGTGCTCCTCGATCAGCGATGGCGTTGGTAGTATTAACCGATGTGGCACCCCCACGGATAGGGAAATAGGGAATGACACAGATATGGTGCAATACGAAACAGCTATTTAATAAAACATTAAGACATGTAAAATACCCACACTCACATAGTCAGGGGGTAAGATGCAACACTCACGAATGCCGTCCGCAACTTGGAAGCTCCTTACTGTGCGACGGAGAGGATCACTGCACGCAAACCCGCTATCGGCAGAGCGTGTGACGTCAGTGATGCAGGGAACTCTCCTCGCGTCTGGAACTACGGATGCCGGATCGGCTCACAGAACTAAGCACCTCCTTCCCTATGCGTTTCATGACTCGTGGTCACTTCGTCAGGGGCACTTGTAAGTCAATGGGCCCATTGACTTCAATGGAGAATCCTCGAAAGAGCTTTCCAGGAACGAGTTGGCTGCCGTCCAAACCGCTTAACCGCAAAGCGGATACATTTTCAATAGGAGAGTTTTGATCACTTAACAAGTCAAGTTCAACGACAAGTGGCATGGGAATAAACAGTTCTAGAGCACCTAGAAATAAAATTCTTTCTGCCCCTAGTTCCTAGACTTCCCCCCACTCGACCACAACCGGGTCCCGTATCCTGGAACCCCGATAAGGGTCGAACTGAGAAGAGCGGGTCGCGCCATAGGTTCCAATGGCGGCAGCAGAAACGGCTCAGGAAAACAGCTAAGTGTCAAAAGCTGAAATTTGGTAATCCATAGCTCCGGTTCCGGAGGGCCCAGAGGATCAGGGTTTGGGGTATCTGTAGTCACTGCTCCGGCATCGCTACAGAACCATCCTTGACCCTCTTGGACCAACCCGACGGAGTATGGACCCCCTTGAAAGTTCGGGACTTTTCCCATAGACTCCAATGGCGGCCAAACCCCATTGACCGGCTATGGTGGAAAACCCCCATTGACTTCAACGGCGGCATCACCCCGTTGAAAGTCTATGGCGGCGGATTCCCATAGCCGCTAACGGCGGCGGTTTGCCATTGAAAGTCTATGGTGGCAGAGCCCGTTGTTTTCAATGGGGATTTAGTGAATGTGAAACGGTTTTATTTGTATTTGTGTATCTCCGGTTCTGAAGGTCGTAGCAAGTCTCAAATTGGACCATAGGATGTCCCAGTTCCGGCATTGAGAACTGGGAAGTTTGGACCTGCTGGACCCAACGGAACCGGATATTTTAATATGTTTATGTTTTATCTTTCATACTGTGTTTCAATGTATGGGTAAAACCCAGAGGAAATTCCTTTGCACACCAGAGTAGCATATGGCCAGAAAGGCGACCCAATGTCTAGGATTTAAGTATGTTTCAAAGGATTTTGTCACCTCCATTGTTTGCATGAGGGCGGAGATTACTCAAACCAGAGCAGTTTTCAAGAGTTCCATTTCACACCTCACAACAAAGCATATCCTGCCAGGAATCCAATCTGGTAGACTAGCTGGCATTCCTGATGCAGAGGAGGGGTTACAGAAATGAGACCCCAGAGCTCTACTGCGCATGTACCAACTAGCAGGGGGGCATGTGTCAAAATGTGTTCCCACGTTAATGAGTGGCTAGAGTTAATTGAAGACCAATCCACTGTACTCAATGTTATGGATAGGGCACAAAAGGTTTATAAACTGTTGTTCACCCTTTATCCTTTGTCTTCTGATATCATCTGATTGTTACCTGATTGTGAGAGAATTGCTATGCTTCATATATCTCATTCCCCATCCCCAAAGTAAGTGTACTTCTTGTCTGTTACTGTATTATTCGTGTGTTCACCTATCCAAAAGAATAAATATACTTTATTATATCTAATGGAAAAAAGGGGTTGAATGTCCTCGGGCGCGTCACTCTGCTTGCGGCTCCACAGCGTGTATTATATGCAAGGCAAAAGAGAGAGAGAAGGGCCACAGTGAAAAACCATGGTTTTAAAATTATTAAATTAGTTATCCACTCACATTCTTAAATAAAATATGTTCTTAATTTTCCCTCATCGAAGACTTTCATTTAAATTCAGGAATACAAAATCCTTTAATAGGTTTTAATTATCCTTCTATCTCAAATACGCAATTGATCTCTACTCTTAGACTTCCTTTTTAAACTTACAGGAGACATATAACTAATAAAGGTTTTTTAAATATGCCACCTGTTTTTAAATATATGTGTAACACTTTAATTTTATTGTGTATATTGATGTAATAGTGTACTTTTGGCTGAAAAAGGAATGATAATCAGTCAGAGCAAAACCAGCAATGCAAAGGTTAAGATCAGAGACTCCACAAGGCATAAAAGGCTACTGCTACCCCGAAGCTGCTGACGTCACTGAGGAAGCATTGGCGAAACGCGTCTGACGTTTTTTGGTCTCTACAAGCCACCATAGTGAGGAGGTCTGATTTCCCTGGCCCAGCGTCTCGCCGTCTGCGCATGCGCATGCACAGCGGAGCAGAGAAGTCTGGAATTGTCTGCACGGGGAAGATAGGCAGCCGGAGGGGGAGGACATAGCCTGTGCACGGGCTCTGGACATCCGCACTGCGGCTACCTGCAACCCAAGCCACAGACAGCATACATCTGCCAAGTGGGAACCAGCCGATACAGGACATCACTGCCCAGAAAGGGATTAATTGTGGAACCTGGCGGCATCTCCTTCCTATGCTCGAATTGATCGGTCGCTTGTAAGTTTTAAATCTCAAGTTTTTATTCGTTAATAAATTGTATTGCACTATTTTTTCCCTTTTATTTTTTACTAAGGAAGATTTTAGAAGGCATCTCCTCGGCCTCAACCCATCTACCTGCACATAGAAGAGAAGACATCTGTTGAAGACACCTACTACAAAAGGAGAAAGAATTACCAATTCAAGTTTTGAGAGTTTTAATGTGAGTGTGTCCCCAGTCAACAAATTTGAATTAACAATAGCCATCCCTTGTCTTTATTTTCTCACCCCTCGCAACCACCCCCCCCCCTTCCCTCCACCCTGATGAAAAAGTGTGCAAAACTTTGAGCTGTCTTTTTTCACTGTGGCCCTTCTCTCTCTCTTTTGCCTTGCATATAATACACGCTGTGGAGCCGCAAGCAGAGTGACGCGCCCGAGGACATTCAACCCCTTTTTTCCATTCAAATCCATACAGAGGTTGGTGAATAACCTCTGAAAGACTCAGGCAGCGAAATCACTCTGTGGAAAGGACTGGAACCACAAATTGAACAGTAGGCTAATCCTTTCTTTTTTGGCGCAAATTTTCCCCCTTTTTTTTCCCTTTATTATATCTAAGCCTCTTTCAGTTCAACACAGTGATTTGTGTAACCTTAATACCTGTGACAGGCTATCGTCACAGGCTATTAAGTTAACTGGTGGGAGCGGCGGGATTGAACTGGACCTGGATTACAGTATTCTGCGGGGTACTGTGATCTAGTGGGAACTTGATGGTAATTGCAAGTTCCTGGGACTAAAGATATTGAACACACGGTAGTGCAACAAGTAACGCAAGTTGTCACACCACCTCACGACCCAGAACCATGAGTGAAGCGGATAACATCTACTACCTGACGACTAGAACTCAGCTAAGAGACAAGTGCCGTGATTATGGACTGGAATATGAGGACCAGGAGGTCGAAGACATGGTTGTCGCAATCACGGCATATAAAGCCGAATGGGCAGAATCTCAGGATACGGCTCACCTTGCCCTTGTACAGCCGCCCGGAGATCAGGGACTGAACCCAGTGCCGGAGCGGCAGAATCCCGAGCAGGGGACAAGTGCACCTCCCAGGACAAATGTGACAAGAGGGGCACTGATGGCTGTGGCCACCAGTCCGTTTACCCATGAAATGCAGTTTATTTTGCTGATTTTGCAGTTTATCATGCACAAAGAGTCATAGTGTAGGTAAAGGGACTGTGATCAAAATGGGGACTCCCTCACCCGGGAATGCTAACAGTGAGTCACACTTAAAATGGCATCTCCCGCCAAGTCTGGTTGGCGCACGTGCTGCCTGCAAACAGGCGGCACGAAAATTGATTACCAAAGTCTGTCCGGGTCTGGTGCGAAAACCAGAGCCCCGCCTGGTGCTGTGGGTGGCTCAGCGCAGTCAGAACCACTCCTTGAAAGAGGTTGCTCCTTCTCTGGAGTCCACCAGGGGGAGCAAGCACAGTGAGTCTCAATCAGTAACTGCTGTCTCCACTGAGGAAAGTACAGGATGCAGCGAACCACATCCTCAGTTGTATGGTGTTTGGCCCGCAGAAGGACTGTATGTAACATTTCTTTTGTGCCCATGCTTACAGAAAGACCTTAAACTCTCTGGTGGTGTGGACTTTGATCCCTATCAGCGACCAAGAGGGGTTCAGGTAGTGAAAGTGGAAGGAAAAATGTATGTCGGATGCCTATGCCCCGTGTGATTTTCCAGATCGAATCCAAGCGAATTGAGCTGGGGACCCAAGTGTGCCTGCTGCGGGGCACAGTTCCTGAAGCCCATGCTGTTGCGGCCTACAGAACCCACAGCGATAGATGCAGCTAACCAACATACCTCAACTACTGAGATTCCGGAGGGCCCGTGCGCCCTAACCGCGGCTCCAGAGCCGGATCCAGATACAGCCGGCACCTCATAAAGGGGGCTGTATCTCGGGGAGCAGGGGGTCCCCTGACCTGAAACCAACGCGGTTCAGCTCCGGAGACCCCCTGCACATGTACACTATGAATAAAAATGTACAGTACTGTATGTTAGGGGTTATAGGCGACGGCTTTAAAGACAACAGCTCGCAAACGCCCCCATGCATTTTTACACGGCGTTGCAGTATTGCAGCCAGCGGGAATAAAATGCTTAAATCACAGCCGCGAAAATAACGCTATATACCCCTTGAGAAAACGACACAAAACCGCACATCACCGGGATCTTCTGAAATTCGCGGAGCTAGCCGAGTTAGAATAAAGTTGGCCGCCATTGTAAGTGGATAATTTCACAGAAATCTTGGCTCTTGAGTGTAGCCTACTTACTAGATGTAAGTGGTGTAGGGGCAACAATTGGTATCTTTCCAAATACAGTCTCCTGTATCTAGGCTTTGATGCACTCCAAACAAGGTATTTAGTGTGATGATTATATGGAAAGACAATAGGACATATCCATGGTGCAGATCAATGGCATAAAGGTAGGTATTTATACGTGATAAAAATGCGCACTTACAATAAAATGAATTTAAAACTGCATGTATTACAATATCAGTGAAGGAAGAGAGGATATGATACCGCCGTCGCTCACCCCGCCACCTCTGTTTGGTGCATTATACAACTCCCCCGCTTGTAGCTGGATGCTGCGTGGTCACTCACTGCACTACAACAGCTCGGTTCCCCTGCGGTCTCCAGAATGTGACGTCCTCGTCTTTTCTCCTCCTCTGATACTCCTGACGAAGCCATACACTCTTAGTGGTGAAACGCGTAGAGGAGTGCCGCCCAGAGGAGGAGAGAAGGCGAGGACTTGTGCCGATCCCAGAAGCCCTACCAGAAGTGACGTCACACTCTGGAGACCAACATCTAGTAGCCTCTGGAAACATTTGCTTTAACCTTTTAGGAGTATAATACCAGCGTAACAAAATGTTATAGATATTCTCCTTTGTCACTGTACAGAGGTTTTACCCGCATTCTCACATATATCTTCCCAGTCCTCTCTCGTTATTTAAGTCTGGAAGTACAGAGCCCACTGATCCATATAACTATGGGTCGGGGTATCCTTTTGGGGGATTAAACATTGGTTAAGTGACGAAATCACACATTTTTGATACTTTTTTGTTTTACATAAATCTTCAAAACGTGTATATCTGGGAATTCCTCATTATAAAAAACTTGACGAGCAATGTGTTGGATCTGCATATATTTGAACATCTCAGGTCTTCAGATTTTAAAACCCTGACCATGGAAAACTGGAAGAAATCCCGGGTTGCCGAACAGGGGCATAAGTCTAGATGGGGTTGACATGACCCTATACTGTACTTCTTTTTTACCAGATGCCAGATTTTCAAGGTAAACCCGATTACCACCATGTAGTCTCTAGTAAGGTGTATCCCCAGATATCTTAAATGGGCCTTTTTCCACTTGCAGTCAAAGTGCCATTTAAGGACATCAACCTCCTTTTCCGTTAGTGTTAAATTTAACGCTTACAATTTTCCTACGTACATTGATTTTATACCCTGCTAGCTCCCCAAACCAACAGAGTGTGTATTGCAGATTCGGAAGGGATGTCAAAGGGTTGGATATTGTAAGGATAATATCATCCCAAAGATTAATACTTTGTAACACTATTCTTTTATTTTAATACCTTGTATATTTGGAGAGGTTCTGATTGTGGCCGCGAGAGGTTCGATTGTTAAGGCAAAAAGGAGAGGCGAGAGGGGGCACCCCTGTCTAGTCCCATCCTTAATTGTTATTAGGTACCTCTCTCCCCCTGGAATTTTCAAAGTGGCTATTGGTGTCTGATAGAGGGCACGGATCCCTTGCAAATAAAACCCCAAAAATCCAAATGCCTCTAATGTTTTATCCCCAAAATCCCATCTTATCCTATCAAGCGCCTTCTCTGCGAACTAACTCAACAATACTTCTTTCAGTTTAGATTTATGTATCTGTTCAATCAGATTGCTAATTTTCCTAGTGTTATCTGATGCCTGGCGTTCACTCACAAACCCCGATTGGTCATAGTGGATTAATCTACGAAGTATTTGATTCAGCCTGTTAGCCAGAATTTTACTATGCTGAATATTTTCAGGTCCGTATTAAGCAATGAGATTGGCCTAAAGCTACCACAACATAGAGTGTCCTTACCTTCTTTAGGGATCACCACTATATTGGCTTTCGTCATCTGTGGCGGAGGATTTGACTTCTGCTAAGAAAATCGTTAAATGGTCTTAGAATTCCTATAAAATTTTTATAGTACAGATTTGAGAAACCATCTGGGCTGGGTGCCTTTGATGGCTTCAATGAGCTAACCGCCCTTGCTAGTTCTATCTGGGTTATTTTTGCATTTAAAATGTTATGGTCTTCCTCTGTCTGTTTTGGGAGGTTGCAATCTCTAAAATAATCCTCAATCTGAGTCGGTTCTGGGATTTTAGCATTTGGGCCAGAGTTATTTAGGTCATTGAGGTCCATATAAAATTGTAGCAAATGCCTCAGCTATCCTAGAGGGGTTGTAAGTCATTTCTCCTCCCTTCATTCTAATAGCAGGCCCCAACGTTCTCAACCTAGGGTATCATGCAGTAAGCAGCGGAAAAATGCATTAGGCAGTTTAGCAATTCGCCATGTTTTTGGCGTGTTAAACTCGCTGTATGCAGGAATGGGCCAATCAGCGGCGAATCAATGCGCCACTACCATTTGCAAATATGGCGACTCGCTTGGCGGGAATGTTGAAATGCCGTGCACGCACCGCCACTAGCGTGCACGCACCGCCAATGGCGTTCTGTTTCTGAATCGCGCGATTAAACAACCAATGGCGTGATTGTGCGGCCTATTTAAAGGTAACATTTGTTTATATTCTTTCTCTGTGTTGTTGTGAGAGAGAGAGGGAGTGACGGACAGAGCTGTGCATTGTGAGAGTAATTGATAGACGTGTTGTTTGATTTGTTTAGTGCTGTTATATTTTGTTTTCAATTTGTTGTTATTGTCTATTTGAAATTGTTTAGTGAGCTTGAGGTTTTTTTTTGTGTTGCTTGTGAGTGCTACAGGTATGGACGGGAGGCATGGGAGTCAGAGGACTGATGCTGGGGTGAGTGATGTGAGTCAGGAGAGTGATGTTGCTGACAGTGTCGATGCTGAGTTCAGTCCTGTGAGTCAGGAGAGTGATGCTGGTGTGGGTGTTGCTCCTGTGAGAAGTCGTGTGAGAGAGGGGAGTGATGCAAGGGTGAGTGCTTCTCGTGTGAGTAGCTGTTTGAGAGAGGGGAGTGATGCTAGGATGAGTGCTGCTGTTCGTGTGAGTAGTTGTTTGAGAGAGGGGAGTGATGCAAGGGTGAGTGCTTCTCGTGGGAGTAGCCGTGTGAGAGAGGGGAGTGATGCTAGGTTGAATACTGCCCGTGTGAGTAAGGGGACTGGGGGTGGTGTTGCGCGTGGTGGTGCTGTTGGGGGGGTGCGTGGTGCTGTTTGGAGGGGGTGCGTGGTGCTGTTGGGGGGGTGCGTGGTGGTGGTGTGCGTCATGGTGGTGTGGTGTCTGATGGTGCAGTGCTTCTGGATTCTCTTCCATTGGAAGAAGGTGAGTCCAGTCAGCATCAGGCAGGTCCAATGCAGCACGTGCTCCAAGGACAAAAAACAGAGTGGCAAGAAATAAAAGATTTAATAATGCTGAAATGACAGCCCTTGTGACGGGCATTGTGGCAAAATATGACCAGCTCTGTGGTCATTTAGTAGGTAAGATATTTTAATACTTGATTATGTTTCAAATTATATTCCTATGATTATGAATAAATATGTTGTAATACATGTGATTTCATGGCCTTTATGTATGTCATATGTAATACATGGTATATATGGCAGTATGTAAATGACGTTATGTATGTATGTAAATGTCATTTATGTATTTCTAAATAGAATGCATGTTATAGATCCGAGAAGATAATAATTGTATGCACATTATCAGTTAGTCTTACAATTTACAATTGCATTAATATATTATAATGTAGGTCATGTTCATTATTGATTAATTTCCTTGTTCCACTAGTTGAAGGCAGCATGCAAAGTACAGAGACTTTAACATCATTATTTTTCATGAATTTGACAGTCTACATAGGTTATTACTATTCATGTCTAGCGTTATAAATGTGACATGTGAACAATTTATTTTTGTATTGTTGTGTATATGTGTTTTAATGTCGCCATCTGTATACATACATGACATACTATATATTACCCAATACACAGCATATATGTATATCCATACTGTTACCCTCCCTCTGTGTACACACACAACACATTCGCTATACACACACAAAATGGTGGTACACAGAACATAATAAACGCACACACCACACCTCAAATAGAAAATGGAGTTGGAACAGTTATCATAACCAGGAACCCCATCCCCTACGCCACCCACACATCAACATACAGTAATGTTACATACAAATGTTGCATTAATGGAGGGGAGGAGTCCAATTTTGTCTGAGTTTTTGTCCAATCCCCTGTCGTGTAACTGTTAGGCCTCGTTTAGGGTGCTTCCTTTGGAGGCAGTGCGTGCGGACATGAGGTACAATGTATTTAATCTGAACTGTGGTTGTCATGGTAGCAGCTGGCCTGTCTCCGAAGTATGGAGTTTATGCAGGCTAAAGTTCAATGAAGCAAACCATACGTATATTTAAGCTGCTGCAGTGTCACTGTGACCTAGGCAGCCAATTACATCATTCTTGAGAATGAGTTAAAGAGTGCAACTTCTATCATTAACCTGGCGTCTGTGTCCCCTCCCCCTCCCTGCCTCCTCAACACTTGATTAAATCTGCTGACAGTATCAACACACATTGGCCATCACACTGGCGCCCTCCCTCAGTAACGCACTCCCTCCAACCCCTGGTTTTGCCACCCTGAACGAGGCGTAATGCTGAATGTATGAAATAAAAAACACATTTTAATGTTCTTGAATGTGCCACATTCATGCATGATTAGAACACATAACATTATGTAATCCTACTTCAGTGCTGCTCAAATAATGATGAAGTTACACACATAAATGGCATGTTTCAATAAAATTACATGTTCACGTCAGATGGATCAATTAGTGGCTGAGTTGTATTAATTTCTTCTTTGAGGCAGCTGTGCACAATTTTCTTGTGAAGCAAAACATGCACTGTTTGCTGCGTTATCACCCTGGGGTTCTGCATATGTCTGTGAAAGCATTCTTTTAAAAAATGGATGTATTATGACATTTTCTGACTATCATTCTACATTTACACCATGATGTCTATATTTTGATGTGCACGCATGTATGTTTAATTTTATGTGCCACAGATTTCAAATTATTTGCCATATTCTAAAAGTTTACACTATTGCATGCATTGATGAAAAGTGAATTTAAAACATTATTGATTGTACTACATTATTCTATTCTATTTAAAGGCAGGACCAGTTCCACAATTCGCCGTCAGTTATGGGAGGATATTCGGGTTTCGGTCTCAGCATGTGGAAATCGGTCCGGACATTGAAGAATTGTAAAAAAAAAAAATTGATGATATACGGAGAAATTTGAAAAATGCCATTCAATTTGGCCGCAGGCAAGCTTCCAGGACTGGAGGTGGACCACCAGCATCACCTATTACATTCACCCCTTTGGAGGAGATGTTGAGGGAAAAATTATTACCTGTTGTCATCTCTGGATTATCTGGAGACAGAGACATAGGCGTTTATCAACAAACTTTTCCACAAGGTGATTAATGTCTATATATGTCATGTTGTTTCTAAGAATGTTTATTATAATGTGACAGTTGAGAAAACATTAGATTCATGTTTATTTTCAACTAACATATAGGGTATTCAAAATCTGGACAATAACCTATTTTTTTTACATTTCTTCTGATAAAATAATGTTTTAAATTCATTATGGACTAATTTGTCACAAACTTAAGTAGTTAGGGTATGTTTTTTTACTCTGTAGGTGCATTATTGTGTGACCTTACACATGATTTTTGTGAGGATGTGAATAATTTAAATAACCCTTTATGCAATCCACTACATGTTATTTTTCAAATATATTTCTGATTAACCTTATAACATTAAAAATTGTCATGTTGATTATT
The DNA here is from genome assembly GCF_040206685.1 of Ascaphus truei. Lineage (NCBI taxonomy): Eukaryota > Metazoa > Chordata > Amphibia > Anura > Ascaphidae > Ascaphus > Ascaphus truei. The sequence goes on along the minus strand of NC_134486.1, from coordinate 134,324,183 downwards.
TTTTATTTGTTACATTCATATAGTTACACCTGTGCCTCACCTGTTACACCTGTGCCAACGAAGAAGAGGTGGTCACATCTGATTCATCTTTTGCATCCTCACTTTTGGAAGGTGAGGCTATCATGTTTTCATTTTAGAATGTGTGTTATTTTAATTTTCAAAAACACTATGTTTGAACATACATAAAATGCACATGTTGGTGATATGGTCATACATATTTATATAAACCAGACTTATGTGGTTGCACTCATATAAATAGCAACACCACATCACATGGTTTGTGAATTTGTGTCTCACAAATAATGCAGGAAACATTATAACTGTTGCTAGTATGTAAGGTCACTATGAATTTTACCCATCTCAAATACATATATTGGTACTTTTGTGTGGCAATTCAGTTATTTCCTACAGTAACTTTAGTATTGTATGTTCAACATGACATACATACAAGTAACTATGTTACTATGAAATCCTAGTAGAATTGGTATAGTAACATGTCATTGTACATGTTGTATGTCTCATGGTCTTGCAAATATGACAAAAAAAAACAACAAATCTTTATGTAATATTACATAATATACATGTCTAAAAAAAATTACTATGTTAACCATACTTATCACATCAAACTGCAGTGGGCACAATCTTTTTGTACGCTGCCCTGGAAATGGGGTTTGTATTGGCTTTTCTCTGCTTGCAGTGGTGTTTTTTGTGCACGCATACACAAGCAACCCATCTTGTCCTATATTAATTTTGTTTCTTCTCCAGTGTGAAGAAGCATGCATGTATGTAACTTCTAATACACTATTAACTGTGTGTATGTGTGTTGATTGTTAGTCCTGTGTATTGAAACCGGTGGTAAATAAGTGTAACACAATGTGCGCTTCTGTAGTCTGTATGGTGTCTCTTGCACTGTTGACCCTTGTATGAAGTTAACACACATCAACATTACATCACACACTTAGATAATCCATGGCAGCACTGTTCTTTTGGAAATTATGCTGTACAGCCTGTGTTTGTGCTTTCATACATCGTTATGTCACAACTACCACATCAAGCAACATAATGTTGTTAATGAAATATGTCACTACTATGTATAGACTTGAAAATAACTGCTAAAAACTTTAAACATACACTACCGACACGCTTTATTGCGCATCGGCCAGATCCGCAAGCCGGGAGATTTCCCGGCTTGCTAGTGGCCGCCCCTCGGCGTGCCGCGCGTCATAGACGCGCGGTCACGCGTCTTCGGGAGCCTGCGCCCCCTGAACGCGCGTCCAGGGCTCCCCGAGGGAGCCCTGGTGTCCCGCGATGTGGGGGACGGCGGCAGGGGGTTCCGGGGGACCCGGCGGACCCGGCAGCGGTAGGGAGAGCGCCCCGATCGGAGGGCGCTCTTCCGCTGCTTCGGCGCGCGCCCGTCACCCTCGGGCGCGCGCCAGGCTACTGCTGCGGCCAAGAACGGGCAAATGCTCGAATAAACTTGGCCGCAGCAGTATGTTCATAATGTATGTTGCAGGGTGTGCACAAACACTATTTCTAATAGTGTTTATGTGCATAATTATTTAAATCATCACACATGTCACCATTTAGTCAAAGAATTATGTTTAACTGGTGATGAATAATGCAACATACAAACAAATCTAGGAAATGAATTGTAATGATTTATTTTTTAAGATGTCAAAATGGTTAATTTTTGGCAAACACATGGAGACATGAAAACATGTTAAGAATGACAATTGTTAATGTGATTTTTTCCCATCCAAATATAGGCATTGCATCTCAAGAACATCAGAGTCCTGTACTAACACAACCACGTGCATTACCACCTGCAAATAATCAACAAGACAGTTTGGCAGCAATTGATGCATCCGAATCAAGGATGATATTACTCCAAAAAAAACACCATCAGGAATTAATGGGAGTACACCAATGTATGGCATTAGAAATGCACCAAATTCAACAGATAATAATAAAAATCCCAGAAGAATTGCATGTAATGAATAAGACATTCAGAACACTTGTGACCACTCTACAGCAAGTGAATCATCTTCTTCCACACTCTGCACGAAATGTAGGACATTTCAGCGGCAACAATGAAGGTATTTCCCATGGAGGCATTTTGTCACCACAAACAGAGGTGTTAAATGTATCTAGTGATGACATATCCCAAGTAAGAAGCTTTCATCTGGAATCACCAATGACAGCTGAACAAATGCAGACATCTAGAACAGATGATAATCTTACACACGCACCTAAAAGGACAACAAAAAGGAAAAGGTCAAATACAGAAACACAACGACATTCACTTACCTGGAAGACATTGACCAATACTGTTCAACACTGTACCCAGCAAAAAGGTATCCATGTCTATAACCAGCCTCAAAGTTTTACTGTGTCTACCCAGGGCCAAGGTACTGATCTCTATAACCAGCCTCAAACTCTTATTGTGTCTACCCAGGCCCAAACTGCAGCTCTATTTTTACAGGCCCAAACTGCACCAATTGTTACACAGGCCCAAACTGCACCTATTGTTACACAGGCCCAAACTGCACCAATTGTTACACAGGCCCAAACTGCACCTATGGTTACACAGGCCCAAACTGCACCTGTCTTTTCACAGGCCCAAACTGCACCTGTCTATTCACAGGCCCAAACTGCACCTGTCTTTTCACAGGCCCAAACTGCACCTGTTGTTACACAGGCCCAAAGTGCACCTGTTGTTACACAGGCCCAAACTGCACCTGTTGTTACACAGGCACAAACTGCAGCTCTATTTTTACAGGCCCAAACTGCACATGTTGTTACACAGGCCCAAACTGCAGCTCTATTTTTACAGACCCAAACTGCACCAATTGTTACACAGGCCCAAACTGCGCCTATTGTTACACAGGCCCAAACTGCACCAATTGTTACACAGGCCAAAACTGCACCTATGGTTACACAGGCCCAAACTGCACCTGTCTTTTCACAGGCCCAAACTGCACCTGTTGTTACACAGGCCCAAACTGCACCTGTTGTTACACAGGCCCAAACTGCAGCTCTATTTTTACAGGCCCAAACTGCACCAATTGTTACACAGGCCCAAACTGCACCTATGGTTACACAGGCCCAAACTGCACCTGTCTTTTTACATGGCCAAACTGCACCTGTCTTTAGCATGGGACAAACTGCACCATTGTTTACCCTTGCCCAAAGTACATCTGTCTGTACCGTGGCCCAAAGTTCACCTGTCTGTACCCTGCAAAAAATTCCACCTGTCTATAAGGATACACAATTACTTCCACTATCTTCACAAGCACAAAGTGGACTTGCCTGTAACCAGGCTCCAATTGATCCAGTGTATAGCCAGGCCCAAACTAGACTTGACTCTAACCATCCTCCACATCTTCCAGTGTCTACACAGACACAAAGCGGATTTTTTTACAACCATCCCCAACATCTTACAGTGTCCACCCAGGGACAAAGTGGATTTTACTACAACCATCCTGAGCATCTTCCAGTGTCTACCCAGGGACAAAGCGGATTTTACTACAACCATCCTGAACATCTTCCAGTGTCTACCCAGGGACAAAGCGGATTTTACTACAACCATCCTGAACATCTTCCAGTGTCAACCCAGGGACAAAGCCAATTTTTCTTTAGTCATCCTCAACTTCTTACCGTGTCCAACCAGGGCCAAACTGCAGGTGTGTCTACCCATCCTCAACTTCTTATAGTGTCCAACCAGGGCCAAACTGCAGGTGTGTCTACCCATCCTCAACTTCTTACAGTGTCCAACCAGGGCCAAACTGCAGGTGTGTCTACCCATCCTCAACTTCTTACAGTGTCCAACCAGGGCCAAACTGCAGGTGTGTCTACGCATCCTCAACTTCTTACAGTGTCCAACCAGGGCCAAACTGCAGGTGTGTCTACCCATCCTCAACTTCTTACAGTGTCCAACCAGGGCCAAACTGCAGGTGTGTCTACCCATCCTCAACTTCTTACAGTGTCCAACCAGGGCCAAACTGCAGGTGTGTCTACCCATCCTCAACTTCTTACAGTGTCCAACCAGGGCCAAACTGCAGGTGTGTCTACCCATCCTCAACTTCTTACAGTGTCCAACCAGGGCCAAACTGCTGGTGTGTCTACCCATCCTCAACTTCTTACAGTGTCCAACCAGGGTCAAACTGCAGGTGTGTCTACCCATCCTCAACTTCTTACAGTGTCCAACCAGGGCCAAACTGCAGGTGTGTCTACCCATCCTCAACTTCTTACAGTGTCTACCCAGGGCCAAACTGCAGGTGTGTCTACCCATCCTCAACTTCTTACAGTGTCCAACCAGGGCCAAACTGCAGGTGTGTCTACCCATCCTCAACTTCTTACAGTGTCCAACCAGGGCCAAACTGCAGGTGTGTCTACCCATCCTCAACTTCTTACCGTGTCCAACCAGGGCCAAACTGCAGGTGTGTCTACCCATCCTCAACTTCTTACTGTGTCCAACCAGGGCCAAACTGCAGGTGTGTCTACCCATCCTCAACTTCTTACAGTGTCCAACCAGGGCCAAACTGCAGGTGTGTCTACCCATCCTCAACTTCTTACAGTGTCCAACCAGGGTCAAATTGCAGGTGTGTCTACCCATCCTCAACTTCTTACAGTGTCCAACCAGGGCCAAACTGCAGGTGTGTCTACCCATCCTCAACTTCTTACAGTGTCCAACCAGGGCCAAACTGCAGGTGTGTCTACCCATCCTCAACTTCTTACAGTGTCCAACCAGGGCCAAACTGCAGGTGTGTCTACCCATCCTCAACTTCTTACAGTGTCCAACCAGGGACAAACTGCTGGTGTGTCTACCCATCCTCAACTTCTTACAGTGTCCAACCAGGGTCAAACTGCAGGTGTGTCTACCCATCCTCAACTTCTTACAGTGTCCAACCAGGGCCAAACTGCAGGTGTGTCTACCCATCCTCAACTTCTTACAGTGTCTACCCAGGGCCAAACTGCAGGTGTGTCTACCCATCCTCAACTTCTTACAGTGTCCAACCAGGGCCAAACTGCAGGTGTGTCTACCCATCCTCAACTTCTTACAGTGTCCAACCAGGGCCAAACTGCAGGTGTGTCTACCCATCCTCAACTTCTTACCGTGTCCAACCAGGGCCAAACTGCAGGTGTGTCTACCCATCCTCAACTTCTTACTGTGTCCAACCAGGGCCAAACTGCAGGTGTGTCTACCCATCCTCAACTTCTTACAGTGTCCAACCAGGGCCAAACTGCAGGTGTGTCTACCCATCCTCAACTTCTTACAGTGTCCAACCAGGGTCAAATTGCAGGTGTGTCTACCCATCCTCAACTTCTTACAGTGTCCAACCAGGGCCAAACTGCAGGTGTGTCTACCCATCCTCAACTTCTTACAGTGTCCAACCAGGGCCAAACTGCAGGTGTGTCTACCCATCCTCAACTTCTTACAGTGTCCAACCAGGGCCAAACTGCAGGTGTGTCTACCCATCCTCAACTTCTTACAGTGTCTACCCAGGGCCAAACTGCAGGTGTGTCTACCCATCCTCAACTTCTTACAGTGTCCAACCGGGGCCAAACTGCAGGTGTGTCTACCCATCCTCAACTTCTTACAGTGTCCAACCAGGGCCAAACTGCAGGTGTGTCTACCCATCCTCAACTTCTTACCGTGTCCAACCAGGGCCAAACTGCAGGTGTGTCTACCCATCCTCAACTTCTTACAGTGTCCAACCGGGGCCAAACTGCAGGTGTGTCTACCCATCCTCAACTTCTTACTGTGTCCAACCAGGGCCAAACTGCAGGTGTGTCTACCCATCCTCAACTTCTTACAGTGTCCAACCAGGGCCAAACTGCAGGTGTGTCTACCCATCCTCAACTTCTTACAGTGTCCAACCAGGGTCAAATTGCAGGTGTGTCTACCCATCCTCAACTTCTTACAGTGTCCAACCAGGGCCAAACTGCAGGTGTGTCTACCCATCCTCAACTTCTTACAGTGTCCAACCAGGGCCAAACTGCAGGTGTGTCTACCCATCCTCAACTTCTTACAGTGTCCAACCAGGGCCAAACTGCCGGTGTGTCTACCCATCCTCAACTTCTTACAGTGTCCAACCAGGGCCAAACTGCAGGTGTGCCTACCCATCCTCAACTTCTTACAGTGTCCAACCAGGGCCAAACTACAGGTGTGTCTACCCATCCTCAACTTCTTACAGTGTCTACCCAGGGCCAAACTGCAGGTGTGTCTACCCATCCTCAACTTCTTACAGTGTCCAACCAGGGCCAAACTGCAGGTGTGTCTACCCATCCTCAACTTCTTACAGTGTCCAACCAGGGCCAAACTGCAGGTGTGTCTACCCATCCTCAACTTCTTACTGTGTCCAACCAGGGCCAAACTGCAGGTGTGTCTACCCATCCTCAACTTCTTACAGTGTCCAACCAGGGCCAAACTGCAGGTGTGTCTACCCATCCTCAACTTCTTACAGTGTCCAACCAGGGTCAAATTGCAGGTTTGTCTACCCATCCTCAACTTCTTACAGTGTCCAACCAGGGCCAAACTGCAGGTGTGTCTACCCATCCTCAACTTCTTACAGTGTCCAACCAGGGCCAAACTGCAGGTGTGTCTACCCATCCTCAACTTCTTACAGTGTCCAACCAGGGCCAAATTGCAGGTGTGTCTACCCATCCTCAACTTCTTACAGTGTCCAACCAGGGTCAAATTGCAGGTGTGTCTACCCATCCTCAACTTCTTACAGTGTCCAACCAGGGCCAAACTGCAGGTGTGTCTACCCATCCTCAACTTCTTACCGTGTCCAACCATGGCCAAACTGCAGGTATGTCTACCCATCCTCAACTTCTTGCAGTGTCCAACCAGGGCCAGAGTGGTGCAGCAATTGTTCAGACACAAACTGCAGCAGTCATTATTCCAAAGAAATCTGATAAAAAAAGAGGTGTTAATCCACAAACAATTGTACGTGCACCATCAAACAGGCCACTTACCCATTCACAAACAAAATAAAAATAAAATTAAGTACATTTCAAATATTTTGTTTTGTGTTGTTATTTTGTATTACAATTTAATGTTATGTTTATGCTACTTAAAAGTGTGTTGTGAATAGGTATTTTTTTACAATGGTTTTTTTTTTGGTGTTACACATTTAATAGCATTATGACACTAACTTACACACAAACCGTACTTTTGTACAGGTGTCAATATATCAATGTTCATCACAATGTACACCAACACTCATGAGCACATATACTAGTATAATGACCTACATGTTATACAGTCTTTATACATTATTCACATACATTGTATGTGAAATACATATGTACTCATTACACATGCTACAACATTGTTTAAAAGTACTTATATGTTACTTCACATTACATGATGGTCATATTTTTGCTTGCCTTTAAAAAGTCATATGTACATTCATTAATAGTACACTTTATATACCACATGCATGCAATTTTGATAATTATTTTTGTCATACTTAAAACTAGTTTATGAAAAAGTACTTCACATATTTTGTGTGACAAATGTGTTCATTGACTGACGGTTATAATGAATGTGTGTGTGTGTATATGTTATATATATCAATATATATATAAAAAACAATATATATTTATGTGTAAATATAAATATAATATATATATATATATATATATATATATATATATATATATATATATATATATATATATATATATATATATATATATATATATATAATGTGTATATATATATAATGTGTATAGAGATACATATATAGAATATTTAATTTTGTTAAATATATGTGTATATATATATTTTTTTATGAACACATACAATCAAACACGTGTGGGATGTAAAATTCTTTAGTTTATATTGACCTTCAGTATGTGTGTAAGTACAAGAAGTAAATCTCAATTTTTCTGTATGTATGTTATAATGGCTACTCAAACACATGGTTCTTAGTTCACACACTCATTAAAATTAAATATAACAATAAAAACAATTTAATACAACATTAATTGGGACAACATAGAATAACTAATCTTAATTATTTACATAAACATGTGTTAGTGAAGTATTTGTTAATGGTGGTGTTTTGTAACACCTGCTTGTGGGAGTTTTGAATGCAGAAAAACTGGCTTTTGTTTTTTAACCTTCAATTTTACGTAACATAGATAAAAACTATCAACTTGTGTATTTGCTTGAGAACCTTATAATTTCTCATTACTCTCAGCAATTTACAACGGACAAGACATGGCGTCAAGTGTTAGACATCAAATGAAATTTTTAATATTTGAGGCCATAGAATTTCAGCAAGATAAGAAAGCGAATTTGCGTCAAATTTATGTTTTCATACAAGACAAATATAATGAACAAAAACAAACAAGAAACCCTAAAAGATGGAAATTATCAGTATGCTACAACTTAACAAGGAATGAATGTTTTCAAAGAGACTACCCCCGGCCTGGTGAAATTGTCACTTGCTGGAAAGTTGCTGATTCTAAGAAGAATACTTTAGAACATGGAACATATCTCCTGATAAACAGTTATTTTTTACCTAATCCCAATTACAATCAACGGCCACAGAGTGCTGTCTGTTACCCAAACCAACAGCAGGGCGTACCACAATCTCAAATGCAATGTGAAGGTAACTTCAATGCTATGCTGCCTACTTTACATGGTACAAACATGTGTGTATTGGAAACCAAAGAACCTGTGTACCTGCCTCAGTCCGTGTCCTGGCAAATAAATGGAGAACTACCATATGACGGCGTAACAGACATGTATGTACCTCAGCATCCCAGGATTGATTGTGCTAATCCCAATCAGTATCTGCCTACCATCAGCGATGGAGAGGGACACAGCGCCGGCAGCAGCTGCAGATTCCAGCAATCTCGTTTCTAAATAGAAACACAAAGGTAAACATTGCTAACATTAGCCCATTACTAAACTATGACTAATTGTCAAAAACAGCATAATGTACACCATTTCATCAACACACGCTAAAGACAACCATGTAGTGTTAAAACACACTTATTGTATAATGTGTACATGCATTCGATTGACACAAATGCAACGTTCAGTTACATATCAGTGATCCTGTACTTGGCAAAATTACACATATATATATACACACACGAATATGTAAATAAAGTAGCTTACAATTACACATTGTCTATGGTGTTAGTCGCGTCCATCTGTGACGTGGCTCCGTGATCATGTGACAATGCTGACTCATAACTATGACGATAAGCATGTATTACACAATATGATGTTAAAACGCTATATCACTTGTGTGTGCACACGCATAATGTAAACATGCTCAAACACACAACAACAGTATTGTGAAACGTTAGGACTTAGAAATGGTTAATTCCTAGCATGCATCAGTGTGGTACGCGTGGAGTTGTGCGCGTGCACATTGCTAACCGTTATGTTACTTGACCGGAGATAGGGCGAGCTTGTGACGTGAGGGGGCATGTTCAGATGTTAACAGGGGCGTGTCCAATGATACGTCTCAACTGAAACACATAACAAGGCAGCGGGTCCACTAATGTGTGTGTCACATGCGCGTGTGGGGGGGTGGGGTGGGGGTGTGCGCGTGTTAACCGAGAGCTGCAGTATGTGAGTGAGATACTGATATAGTGATGGGAGGGGCGTGATCGTGCATGTCCGGGAGCGTGGCCATGACATGACGCGACAGAGTCGCAATTATTGTGTGAGATGACGGTGGGGGCGTGGCCACGCATCAGTCGAACACTTAGAAAAAACATTTAGAACACTTTAAATAAACCGCTGCGCATGCACATTCACTGTGATGGCCCATGATGTGCCTAGCAACATTGAGTTGCGGTGTTTACACGCACAGCGCAGCCAGCGCCATGCACGCAAACATCAGTGTTAACGCTACTCTAATTTGAACAATGTGTTAGAAAATTCTAATACAGCGGACATGTTAAATGTGCACGGACGCATGTAGATGTCAATAAGTCACTGGTGCCATGTGTTACAGCGCCCTATGCACACACATGCGAGCGGTATGCAAGTCACTGTGACCGCACCATACCAGTAATTGTCATGGAACAATATGTGTACCTTATGCGTGAACATGTACAGTGATGAACATGATAATACAACATATTCACAATCTAATAAACATTGCGATGCAAATGTACAAAAGTCTGTCCTTTGTATTTCAGAAAAATCACTATGACATGGACTCACAATGAATGCATGTTCCAGTGAAGACAAACGGAGTTTGCTGATTTTAGAAGTGTCACATTTTCTATGAATGGTCCTATGTTTCCAAACAATGATGCTTATGTAATAGTGAACCTTATTTCTGCTTGTAGTAATTTTAACATCATGAAATTAGTATTATTGTTGTTACATTTAGTTATTCCGAACATTAATGACATTTAAAATCTAAATACATATAAATGTATAATTAAATTTTTTAATGTTTCTGTTAACTTATGTTGACGACATGTATTAGTAAAGCTTGCATTACGTATATCATTTCTATAACTTGCACATATAGCATTAACTATAACAAATCATTATTATATTGTTTTTGTAACATCATGTTTATACACAAATCAATAAAATAAGGAGACAATTACCTTTTAACATGCATATAGTTTTACAACATCAATGTTGCTATAATTATGAGCAAAAATGTACTAATGCTGAGCATTATACATGACTGCATTTAACATTATACAGCAGACATTACAGAACACACATTAGGTATAATGTTTCAGAATTTGAAGTTAGTTCATACACCTTTTTATGTTTGCTTACAAACACGTACATAATATGTAATCTAACAACACATATGGATACATAATAGAACAATGGAATCCTAGCATTTAATAGTAATGAACATTTCAATTAGTTAACGTGTGGACAACTAAGAATAAGCACTTACATGTGTACAGCACACGTTAGGAGAATGATGCTGAATACTACATAAATATGTATTTGCAACACTATGAAAGGTTAACATTGTATTTACTTAGTTTAAGTCACATACAGCAGCTAATGAGATTAACAAAGGCTACCCAGATGACATTTGTTCATTAACAACAGAAATACACACAACGAGGTGAAATGATGTAGAGTTTGGCAACAACACACTACTCATGTTACATCATCTGTTGCTGTATCCACGTATTGGTTCATATATGCATCCCTTAAGCATGGACTCATTTTTTGAGCAGGTATCCTATTTTAGAGTACAAATGAGCATGAATGTTGTCATGTAAAGTATAAAAAATGTAAAACAAACATATGACTGAAAACATTTACACATTAGTACTTTGACAATATTGATCATTAATGCATACATGATATAAGCAAATACTGTGACATTTATACAAAATGACATATTAAGAATATACATACCATATCAAGATGTGCTTAACCAAAATACACAGATGTTTAATGTGAGGAGCAGGGTAACAAACACTATCCTATGATGATAAGAAGGTGACACGTTATGAAAACACATTTTCATGACAGAATGTAATAAAATCCATATTTATCTTGTTGGTTACCTGAGAAATAGGTGTCGATCACATTCTGACGTGTTTCGACACCACTGGCTGTCTGCTCATTGTCACCTGCAGCAATTAGGGGATGCTGTTCGTCTTGCACCTCCCCTATGTCGCCTTCTAGGTTATGACGCAATGCAATATTGTGCAGAATGCAACAACAAATGACAATGTCAGAAACCTTCTTAGGCTTATACTTTAATGCACCGCCAGTTTTATCTAAACACCTGAACCGACTTTTCAACAGTCCAAATGTACGCTCGATAACTGACCGAGTGGATATGTGTGCAACATTATATCTGTCCTCTGCAGGTGATTGCGGATTAGCCAATGGTGTCAAAAGCCACGTTCGGATACCGTACCCTGAGTCACCTAAAAGATAACGTGAAAATTAATATACAGATGATAATTTTTTTTAATGTTGTCACATATGTTTGAAGGAAAATTTCCTATATTATTGTAGGCAAAAATACAACAATTGTACATTTAATGTCCCATGTGTGAGATGATATGTCATCATGGACATATATCATGTTCACACAAACAAATTTAAAACAAATAATAAGTACTTACACAATCATATGTAGTATATGCTAAATTGGCATTTACTGTAGAAATAAATGTTGTATTACAATATGTGACATCATATCTTTACAAGAACACATGTATTGATGGCCACTTGTGTTGTACTGTTATTGTGGGTATGGGTGTAGGTGGACATATTATGAAATATATATACCATGGATTATGAGGCGAATTGGAACATTAAAAGAGCACAATCATTATGTTAAATATAAGTTACCACTATCATAATAAGTTTTTAACAAATAGAACAATTATAAACAGAAGGAATTAAAAATGATGACATATGTATGTTAGCACTTCACAATATGTACTCACCCACCAGCCAACCATGCCCAAAATGCCCATTTTCAAATGCATGGTAAACTGATGAGTTTCTAAGGATTGATGAATCATGGCTGGAACCACAGAATCTGGATACTACATTCATTATCTTCATCGTTGCATCGCATACCACCTGCACATTCAGGGAATGGTAGTGTTTCCTATTACGGTATGCATGCTCACTCTGACTAGGCGGGATCAAGGCAACATGTGTGCAATCGATGGCACCCATCACACATGGCATCCTTGCTATGTTATAGAAGCCATTTTTGACTTCCAGACACTCTCTCTGGTCACTAGGAAACTGAATATAATTCCTAGCACCGTCTAGTCAGTGCACATAGAAACTGGCTAAAGGCCCGCGAGAATGATGACCGCCCACTATGCCCACAGTTGTTTGAAAAGACGCAGAAGCCAAAAAATGTAATGAGCACAGCATTTTAACAAGACCAGGGACTGCACGACCTCTGCTTGTTACACTATCCAAATCTGGTCTTAGTTCTTCGTAAAGAGATAAGATTGCTGCTGAACTCAATCTATAACGACTTATAATCTCCTCCTCACTGAGCCCATCTAAAAGTGTTCTTTCACGGTACACACGTGGATGGGCTACCAACACGTGTCTCCTCTGTCTTCTCCTACTATCCCTCTCCTGTCCCTCTCCTATCACTATCACATCCTGTCTATTTTGAGCCTCCTGCAAAACAAGCATCCGCCTTCTCATCAGCAAACGTCTGGTTTGCATATCCATGTCGACGTCACAAGGAGGGTTGATTGTTCCTCCTTTAAATACATATGTGATTATGTCACTTGTCAGATGCCAATTAACCTGTTGACTACATATAATCGCTGTAGCAAAACTAATTACTGTTGATAAACAATGAGTAACTGTTAATATGCACATAAAAACATGCGACTAATATAATGAGCCATGTTTGATAATGACTACACACAATGTGGAAGAACAAGCTTACAACACAATCAAAATCCATTCAATTGCTATGTACACAAGTGTGTGCGATTTAATTTGTGAACAATAATTTTGTCACATATATGACAGCACATAGCACGATGAAGGTGTTTATTTGCAATCATTTGAAACATTAACACACTTGATTGTGCTTCACATAAGATCAAGGAAAAAAAATTTTTTTTTTTAACATATCCATATCTCATTTGTGATTTAATTGCGGTCTGAAGAACAGTAGGAACATGCAAGTGTAGCAGTGCATTGTGTCAAACGTATTCATGGAATGTTATTGTGTGAACATAATTGGTAACACGATTGTTTCAGTACTACAGACAGGTATTCACTATAATACATGTAAATATTATAAACATGCATAATGTGTGACTTCAGACATGCTTTTAACATTTAAATCATAATGAAATACATGCAAACATTCACTAATATCTAGTTGCTATTACTATAATGTATTTCATGTTTCTTAAACATATAATTTGTTATCTTGACACACATGAAGCATCTTATATGAAGTGTTCCTTTAAGACACTAGCCAAAGACTTTACATTAATAAGACATGGATCTATTCTTTAATTATTCATAGCAGTGAAAAATCACATATTTAAAACATTATACACGTAAAAGGTTACACTATTCTGACAATTACATGAAGTACTTAATGTCACTTATCATGTTTTTATAACACAGCACAATGAACAATACAAAGTAATATGTGTTAGCCCCATTGACATCATCCTAACAAAATATATATATCAAGAAGCATTTTTTTTCTAAGTGCCCATCCGCCGCTCATCCGCTGCCTCTCAGCAGCAACTTGCCATCTTTTTCTTGCGTGGCTGATCCGCCAGCAAAACGCCATTCTAGAGAGGCGAATAGCTCCGCTTAGCTACTCGCCTCTACTAGAATACAGCGTGGTGGAAAAAGTTGTTTTTTAGGCGGAAAGTGCCTTCTCGCCTCGCCACCGGCGGAAAAAAAGAAAACGCCTGCCAAACTGGCGTTTTTTTTAATCTCGCCACTTTCTCGCCCCTTACTGAATACGGATAGGCTTTTTGGGCGGGAAAGTGGCGAGAAGTGCCTTTCCGCCGCTTACTGCATGATGCCCCTAATCTCTCTGAGTTTATTTGCCAGTAAACGGTCCACCTTATCTCCCTTATCATAATAAGTCTGTTTAGTCCACTTAAGGGCCTTCTCTACGTCATCTTAAGTTCTTCTTTAGTCTGGCTAAGAATTTTATAAATGTTACTTGACAGGTTTTTTTATGTGAATATTCTAATTTTACAATTTTTTCCGTTAACTATTTTTGTTTTTTTATTTTTATTCTCTTTCTGTGTGAAGCTATTGAGCTAAGCTGTCCTCTGATTGTGACCTTATGGGCTTCCCATAGAGTCGCTGTCGACTCTACAGACCCATTGTTAATATGGAAATAATTAAGCAAATTTCCAATTTGAGCACTAATCTCTGAGTGATTCAGTAGGGAGTCGTTCATCCTCCAATGGAACGATAAATGGGGGATCAAACAGGATCACCACCGGGGCATGATCTAACCACATAATAGGCCCTATATCCGAATGGACCAACACCTCCAAGATACCCAGGGATACATATATATATTATCGATTCTGGAGTATGAATCGTGTGGGGGCGAGTAAAAATAGTAATCCCTCTGTCTTTTATGTAAGACACGTCAGGCATCCCTCAATCCAAATTCATTAAGTAGCAGTCTGAATTTCTTTGCTACACTGTATGTCATTGCAGAGTGTGATTGCTCTGTGTGGATGGACTTGTCCATATCTGTATCTGGTAACATATTAAAATCACCTCCTGGGATCAGCAGCTGGTCCCGGCCATCTCCCATAGATTCTAATGTTTCCCTTAAAAAATCAAATTGCCCTTCGTTGGGCACGTAAACATTCACTAACTTAATCTTTTGATCTGGGAGGAGCCCATTAACCATGAGGGACCTCCCTCCTTGATCTCTCTTTACCTCCAATACCTGAAACTGGATATCCTGTTTTATCAGTATCATGACCCCCCCCCCTTTTTTAACTAGTAAAAGATGAGTAAAATGCTATAGGGTATATCCCGCTGAAAGTATTTGGGGGCTCCTGAGTTGCAAAATGTGTTTCCTGTAGAAAAACAATATCTGCCTTCAGATTCCTAAATTCCTTTAGGGCCAATCTGCAGTTACCGTTACTATTGAGGCCTTTAACATTCAGGGATACTAACTTCAATGGTGCTTTGCTAGTCATTCTCAATATCATGTCTCTCTCATGTGAAAGTTGTGACCATAGAACTTTAATGGTTGTTGTGAACCGATGGGGGTAGAAAAAAAAATGAGGGAACTTTTCCCCTTCTGAAACTTGGGTAACAACAACAACAAAAAAATTAAACTGTAAAGAAATATGTGTGTAACCAGCCCCTCATCCCAGTTTTGTGGTCAGACTCTACAAGGCCTGGTGGGCATATGGCCCTACTGGAGGGCGACCTGATATTGGGCATACAGGGCTTCCACCCACCCCACACAACTCGCCTTCTTCTATTTTCACTCCCTTGATCGTACCGTCACCGAAACATACTTAAAGTATATATATAATGAGAAAAAGGGGAAAGAGAAAAGGAAATATACCCGTAAATAAGCACACTTATTCCTTACAACCGTGAGATCGGTAAACAAATCAGACCTTTCGTTTTAGTATACAATGTGTCTATAAGCATTAGATTTCAAGCAGAAGTTTACTCTTGTCCTTCGCAATGCTTAATGCCCTTTGTGTCCATAAACATAAACAGTCCCTTTCTAGTCTTTGGGCAAAGGCCCCCTCACCCATCACCATGACCTTCAATCTGCCCGTGCACCGGCTTCTTCCACTAGTCCACAGACTGGCATCCAGGCTGTAGGCAATAGATTCCCAGATATAACAGTCCCTAGAGTAGGTTATAAGGAATTGATGGGGAAAACAAGGGGAGAAAACGTAGGGGAAACAAACATATCTATAAGTCCGATATAGACTTCTCAAGATTGCTCTGGTTGGCCGGATTGCCGGTTAGGGTTGCGGTCGTGGACTAATTGAATCTTCCAAGGTTCTCGTGAACATCAGGGGGACTCGGTGGGACTCCCGCAAGAGCTTAGTCGATCTTCATTCTTTCTTCTCTGGGCTACTGCCCCCTCGGTCGACTGATCATCCTCTCTATTCTCATCTCGGGCTCTTCGCTGCTGACCCGGACCCTCCCAGGGGTCAGATTTAACACTGATAGGAAGGGTGTAGATTCCTCAGGATAACGGAGAAAATTCTGTCTACCTTCATGATTGATAGGTGAAATAATAGGTGTGTGATCAGCGCTTATGTAAACAACAATTATATACAATAGTAAACCTTAGATACAGAGTCCCAATGGTAGTCCTGGAGCTGCCTTGAAAAGAGTAATCTGGTATCTTCTACCAAGAGTTGGATTAAGAGCTGGAAATTATCTTTTCTGGCGCTGAGGTGAGGTGTTTGAAGAATGTACTTGCAATCTCTTCTGTTGAACAGTGACCTCAGGAAAAGGAAAGAAAAAAGACAAAACATGCAGGGAACCTGCAATGGTGTATTACCCAAGGGATGACAGGGTTATGCAATGAAGGAGCAATTTATTAAATTAAAATAGCAAGGTTAAAATAACCATGGATGACATTGTTATACACACATATATAAAAAAAACATGTAAAATACAGATTAAACTATTAGAATGATGGACTCGTGCCTCAGCACTCTCTTGCACTGCGGTGCTTAGTCCAGCAATTCTTATTCTTTGCTCCGTCTGGTATAAAATTGGAATCCTACTCACCAGAAGTGAATAGGAAATAGGCACTTGGTTAATGGTCTTTGCCGTTGATATCGCCGTTCGCCTGGTGCTGTGTTTGCCTCTGATGCCGGGGATCCGATTCAGTGCTTCCACAAGCCTTGCTTCTTGGATTGCACACGATCTGCACGGCTCGATGACGTCACCAGTGTTGAATTTCAGCTACGGTGGCTCAACGGTGCCAAAAAACCTTCCAACGCGTTTCGAAAGTACAAATGATGTCTCTCTTCGTCAGGGATAGGTGCTGCTTGTATCTTCTCCATTAAATACCCCAGTTCATAATTAAAGCGCTTTGTGATTGGCGCAATTGCTAATAGAGTAATTAAACCATCTGCCTTTCACCTGTTATCTTATGGAGGCAGGATTTGTTAGTTTTAATAAAACATTATATCATTTCCAGACATTTGAATACAGAAAGATCTCTGTGTTCTGACAAGACCTGTGTATATGGGGTACACTGACCGCTATTTATAATTAATGACTAAGTAGTTATTGTTAACCCCTGTTGTCTCCCTCTAACTTTATTAGATTTTTAAATGGTTTTGGGTGAACTCAGAGATATTTATGCATAACATTGCGATGGCATACTTTAAATTACAGTCAGTGAATCTTTACACATTATTGGATATATGATACCCTTATACATGTTATGATTTTTATAAACTTTCAATACGAATTGATGAACAAAATTGTAATGAACAAATATTGTAAATAAAACATTCTAATCTAATTCAACTTAGATATTGCAGAAATATATACATATACAAATACATTCTCATATATAGATTTGCGGAATATAGTTTTGCGGAATATAGTTTTTGCTCAATGCAGTTGTGGTTTCAAAGACACTATTAACCATGGTGTTCGGTTGCACAGGAAGGGAAAATCTGAGCTTACCTTAATTTAAGTGGATATATAAAGTGATACATAAAATGATATAAATAAAGTGAAGTAATATTAACTACTTGTGATTTGTGTTTGAAAATAAACTTAATAAACTTAACATGTGTATTTATTGATTATCAATTAATTTGTGAGTATATTTAAATTTTTTGGAGTGAATAATAATTGATCTCAGTGTTAAGAAATTATTAATGTGTGTTTATATAAGTGATATTTCTCAGTTAGTTTATTAAGTGCGATAAAGATTATATTAATGTTAATAATAATAATAATAATAATACTCATAATCATAATCAAATCGGCAGTCAAATGAGGTGGTTGTATTCAAAGGTTTAGTTGAATTACTACTACTTTAAGAAGGCTGATAAATCGAATTCAATGTTTAGACCTAATGGACTAAGAGTCTTCAACTCAAAAATCCAAAAGGACTCTCTTCTTGAAATAAAATTAATTTTGTCACCACCCCTCTTACTGAAATTTGGACATTCTATACCATGACACTTAAGTCCTATAGGATTTTGCGAATGGACTTTCTTGAAGTGAAGTGACACATTATGAAATTCAAATCCCCTTTTTATGTTGTAAATATGTTCTCCTAGTCTTCTCTGTAGAGTTCTACCCGTGCGGCCCACATATTGGAGGCCACACGGCATTCTAGGAGATATATAACATATTGACTATGGCAATTAATTAGAGTTCTAATTGGATATTCTTTTTGTGTGACCTTAGATACAAAATGTTTTATTTTAATGCTGAATTGGCAGGCTGTACATTTGGCACATGGATAATAACCTTTGATGTTATTATTTTTGGTGGCAGTGTGTTTACTGAAAGGACAACTTGGTGACAAATATGTTTTTAGATTATTGGCTCGCCTGAAATATATTTCAGGTTTTTCTTTCAGATGTTTACTTAGAAATTCATCCTGTTTCAACAAACCCCAATATTTAGCAAAAATGTTTCTTATCTGTGGTGCTAATGTGTTATATTGTGTTATGAACGCCACTGTATTATTATCATTATGTTGATCCTTAGGTTTATATTTTAATAGATCTGATATAGTCATGTTTCTTACAGTTTCTACTGCTTGATCTAGCTGGTGTTTATTATATTCTCTATCTAGGAATTTTTGTTTCAACTCCTGTGCCTGTGATTCAAACATATGGGGTTCAGAACAATTACGTTTGATCCTGACCAGTTGTCCCTTTGGGATGTTTTTTATCCAATTTGGGTTGTGGTTACTACTAGCAAGGAGATAATTGTTTGCCTGCACTGGTTTATAATAAGTTTTTGTCTGTAAGGTCTTATTTTCCACATACAATTCGAGGTCCAGAAATTCAATACTGTCCTTACTTTCTTTGAATGTGAACTTAAGGTTCCTATCGTTGTTATTGAGATATAATTTGAACCGATCTAGCTCCATAACAGAACCCCTCCAAATAAAAATAACGTCATCTATGTAGCGCCGCCACAGGACCAAATTCGCCTCCAGCTCTGCATTGGACCAGATGAAATCATCCTCCCATTTCCCCATGTAAATGTTCGCATAGCTGGGGGCAGATTTGGTCCCCATGGCGGTGCCACATACCTGTAAATAAAATTGTTCCTGAAAAAGAAAATAATTGTGTCTTAATATGAATACAGAGAAGACTAGGAGAACATATTTACAACATAAAAAGGGGATTTGAATTTCATAATGTGTCACTTCACTTCAAGAAAGTCAATTCGCAAAATCCTATAGGACTTAAGTGTCATGGTATAGAATGTCCACATTTCAGTAAGAGGGGTGGTGACAAAATTAATTTTATTTCAAGAAGAGAGTCCTTTTGGATTTTTGAGTTGAAGACTCATAGTCCATTAGGTCTAAACATTGAATTCGATTTATCAGCCTTCTTAAAGTAGTAGTAATTCAACTAAACCTTTGAATACAACCACCTCATTTGACTGCCGATTTGATTATGATTATGAGTATTATTATTATTATTATTATTAACATTAATATAATCTTTATCGCACTTAATAAGCTAACTGAGAAATATCACTTATATAAACACACATTAATAATTTCTTAACACTGAGATCAATTATTATTCACTCAATTTTTTTTAAATATACTCACAAATTAATTGATAATCAATAAATACACATGTTAAGTTTATTAAGTTTATTTTCAAACACAAATCACAAGTAGTTAATATTACTTCACTTTATTTATATCACTTTATGTATCACTTTATATATCCACTTAAATCAAGGTAAGCTCAGATTTTCCCTTCCTGTGCAACCGAACACCATGGTTAATAGTGTCTTTGAAACCACAACTGCATTGAGCAAAAACTATATTCCGCAAAACTATATTCCGCAAATCTATATATGAGAATGTATTTGTATATGTATATATTTCTGCAATATCTAAGTTGAATTAGATTAGAATGTTTTATTTACAATATTTGTTCATTACAATTTTGTTCATCAATTCGTATTGAAAGTTTATAAAAATCATAACATGTATAAGGGTATCATATATCCAATAATGTGTAAAGATTCACTGACTGTCATTTAAAGTATGCCATCGCAATGTTATGCATAAATATCTCTGAGTTCACCCAAAACCATTTAAAAATCTAATGAAGTTAGAGGGAAACAACAGGGGTTAACAATAACTACTTAGTCATTAATTATAAATAGCGGTCAGTGTACCCCATATACACAGGTCTTGTCAGAACACAGAGATCTTTCTGTATTCAAATGTCTGGAAATGATATAATGTTTTATTAAAACTAACAAATCCTGCCTCCATAAGATAACAGGTGAAAGGCAGATGGCTGGTGAGTAGGATTCCAATTTTATACCAGACGGAGCAAAGAATAAGAATTGCTGGACTAAGCACCGCAGTGCAAGAGAGTGCTGAGGCACGAGTCCATCATTCTAATAGTTTAATCTGTATTTTACATGTTTTTTTTATATATGTGTGTATAACAATGTCATCCATGGTTATTTTAACCTTACTATTTTAATTTAATAAATTGCTCCTTCATTGCATAACCCTGTCATCCCTTGGGTAATACACCATTGCAGGTTCCCTGCATGTTTTGTCTTTTTTCTTTCCTTTTCCTGAGGTCACTGTTCAACAGAAGAGATTGCAAGTACATTCTTCAAACACCTCACCTCAGCGCCAGAAAAGATAATTTCCAGCTCTTTACCTTCATGATTGAGCATAAGGGTCACCGGTCGTAACCCTCTTTGTCTATCTATTGTCAACCTGGAGAGATTCTGGAAGAACTGAATAGTAATTTTCGACACCAATTGAGCCTCTGTTTTTGCAGCCTTTTATAATCCTTTCTTTGGTTGCATATTGATGGAGTATCAGAACCACGTCTCTGCTTCTTTTGGGGTCATCAATTCTCGGGCCCAGGGCTCTGTGAGCTCTATTCATCTGAAGATCGCTATCTTGTAGCTGGGGGTCAATTGACAAGAACAGCCTCTTAAGGTATGGCTGGAGGGCTTCCGTGGACACTGACTCAGGGATATGGTGAATTCGTACTGTAGGTTCTGTCTTTGCTCCCTGTTCTCCAGGTCACCCATACCATCCCTCATAGCTCTTATTTCATCGTTGAGATGCAGGACCTCGTCGTCAGTATTTGCCTGTTTTGTAAAGATACGATCTTCTTTTCCAGCTCCGTAGGTCTTTTGGCCAATAAATAAACTTCTGGTTTAAATTCCTTTAAAGCACTATCCCGGGCTGCCTGAAAACCTGCTTGCATTTCTTTAAGCATATTCTGGAGGTCCTGATTTGTGATCACTGTATCTCCCTCAGCCTTATTACTCTCACCTTCAATAGCAGCTCTCACCTCGGTCTCTTTTCCTGCTGTGCTTTTCTCTGCAGAATGTCTTAAAGTTGCTATTCTCTCAGGATTGTCCCCCTCTGGTCTCACAGTCTGTCTCTCTCCTTTGTGTGTGTGTGTGTGTATGTGTCTGCCGATGAGCGCTCCTTTGTTTTTTTACCTTCCCCAGCCGCTGACTGCCCGCGGCTGAAACAGGAGAGTTCTGGGGTCTCTGGCTTCGGGTCTTTCTTTGGGGGCATCCTCTCCTCTTCCCCTAGCTGACGGTATGTCCCACAGGGGGGATTTATGCACTGACCAGGGGTTTATGCTGCATATATTAGCAGAGTGCAATGAGCTTCCTCAGCTTGCGTGCACTCCACATTGACGTCACATGCGCGCCCCCATATACTGTATTCTAATGGAAAAAAAATATTCTCAGATATTCTCAGACCTTATATACAATCTGGTCCAAATATGATCATTAGGAAAGCTGAGACAGTAGCAAATTATTTATCTCCTACTCTGTTCCAATCTGAGGACAAGACCCACTTAATTTTCCAAGGGCTTATTAAGGTGCAATCATTGTCAAATCTGAACTAAGGTGGGATAAGTTTCAACCTTCTCTTCTAACATTACAGGTAAAATGCATAAAATTCATCAATTGTAATACTCAATTATTTGTTTTTCTGCTTCAGTGCGCTTGTGGACAACAATACAGTATTATGTAGGGAGAACAGTTAGGCAGGCATCTCATATGCTTTCAAAATATTTCCTATGCACCCTTCGCTCCATCATCTCCACAGAATCAAATGGTGAGCTTCCTACTATTTTAGCATTTGCCTAACAGTTCGCTTCAAAAATAACTTCTTGGCCTATTCTCGAAAACACTATGCTGGCTTCTACTTAAACAATCCCGCTGTCTATACGGAGAATTAAAGTTTGTCTTGTTTCTGATGGCCTAGGCATGTAAGAGGTTAGCATTAGGTATATAATGGGTTAATTCGTGTCTCAGCTTGTTTTGTATGTTAAACAGCTTAGATCCTCTTTCTGCTTCAGCTTGGAAGATGCTTCCTCTTTTAAGGTGACAGTCTAAGTCTCGGGTCTAGCAGTCAAAAAGGTTAATGTTTAGTGAGTGTGTTACTTACTTTCCACCCACCCTGCTCTCTGAGATGAGGGTATTTAAGCTTTGTCTTGGAAGTCAGGTGGCAGAATCTCATCTTGGGGCAAGGCTAATGGTGAGGCCGCTTGTGTCTGGGAATACGCGATCGTAGGAGAAATAACTCTAACTGCCAGGCACATGATAAGTAGTGTGGGGGTTCCCCTGGTAAAACCGTGCATGTGGTATCCTGATGGCTAATTTCATGTGTAAGACTCTTTCTGGTCCTCCATCAACCTACCGTATGTGTTTCACAGTGGGTTCCTGCTTCCTCAGGGATATGCCCCTGACAAACCCCCGAGGAAGCAGGAACTCCCTGTGAAAAGCATAGGGTGACGGAGGATCAAAAAGAGTGTTACACACAAAATACCGGAAGTGACTTCAGGCACCAGCAGGGATGGCGAGGACAGTTGTGGCAACAGGATAGAAGGGGATTTTGGCTCCCTAATGCAAATGAACTGACTTTATGTGAGTTATTTCCCGGTCTTTAATCATAAAGATGACTTTTCATATCTACATCAAGAGGGTGTCATGCTCCTTCTACATCTAACCCTGCAAGAAGAGATGGACAGTAAATAAAAGATGTTGTTAGCGGCTTGCACAGCCCTTAAAGCGGTGGATTGAATCACCCGACAGGACGAAGTAACAGTAAGAACTGACCTACCCATAAGAGATTAGGGCCTATGGCCCACAGCCATGTCACATAACAGGTTACCATGCTGAAGTGGAAATGGTACCTACAAGAGAGAGGAGGAATTCAAGCCAGGGAGCTGAAAAAGATATCTCTACAACAGGTGATGCTAGCCTATGGGATTCTCGAGGAGAATCAAGCAGATCAGAGTACACATTGTAAGGATTCTGCTGGATCCATGTCAGGTTTTGCTGCCAGTTTGGGTTTTCCAGGTTGCCTGCCCTTTCTGCTCAATTTTGCCATTTTTATTACTGTCACTTATTACACTGCTATGTAAGGTTGCACTTCCTGGTGGGAGTTGCAGAGCAAAGTTCTAATGTTTGCAGTTCCTGTTGTCAATGCTGTCACGTTTTACCCTGTTGTCTGTTTGGATTTCCCTGTTGCTGACCCCAGACTGTGACCCCTGACTTCACTGCTTTCTGACTACCCTGACCATTTTCCTGTTAACTGGACTTTGCACCACTGCCACCAGCCCTGACCTCCTTCCTGCTACCGACTATGAATACTCTAACAAGAATCTGTTCCTGGGCTATAGTTGGTTTTGCTGCATTCCTACCTCAGCCCTGCGGGTCCGCTTCTTGATTGGAGATGAGTACCATTACATTTTGTGAGCTGTATCTCTCCAAGAGGAACTGCTTGGAGATCAGGAGACACGCCTCGCCCAGCAAAACCAACAGGTGGCACCAATTTCTAGCCGTCTTCAGGACAATTTCTACTGGCTGGATACACTCAAGGTGGGTTGTACCCCTGCACTGCCACTGCTGGCAGTGTCTCCAGTGCCAGCTCCATCATCCCATACACCCAGGGAACCACGAATTCCAACGCCTCTACGTTATGGAGGGGACCCTATGACTTGTAGAGAATTTTTTAACCAGTGGTCGATTCAGTTCGAACTCCAGCCCTCCATGTTCTGCACCCATCAATCCAGGGTAGCCAACGTTATTTCCCTACTGACAGACGAGGGTTTGGCCTGAGCCTCCTCTCTCTTGGAAAAGGAATCCCCACTGGTTAACAATGCCGCTGCCTTTCTCCAAGCATTACATTTTTTTAGATGTACCTGGTCGCTTGTTTTCTGTTTCTGCATCGCTCCTTTGAATACGGCAAGGAACTCGTACTGTGGGCCAGTATGCCATTAAATTCTGAACCATTTCTGCGGAGACAGGCTGGTACAATGAAGCTCTGCCGGCAGCATTTTGGCAGGGACTTTCGGAGTGTTTAAAGGACAAACTGACTTGCCGGGACACCCCCAAGAATCTGGAGGAATGAATTGCTCATTGTATCAGGCTAGATCTCCGGATGCGAGAACAACAGACTGAGCGAGACCAGTCCCAAAAAACTCAATAATTCGGCTTGCCTAAAATTGTCCTAAATCGGGAAAGCTCCAGTGCCTTATTCAACATTCACGGCTGCTCCTGTCAGTTTCACTCTCCTAGGGACCAGGCTCCATCTTCACTCAGGCTTTTCTGATTCAGGAGCAGCAGGGAATTTCATTGACCACGCATTTGCGGAACTCCTCTCCCTTCCTTTCCATACTAGAGAGATTCCGTTAGCGGTAGTTGCCATTTATGGAAGACCTCTGGTACCTGGGACCATCACCCTCGAGACTAATCCTTTGCTGGTTATGGTTGGGGCACTTCGCAAAGAGACACTGTCATTCTATGTCACTTGCTTTCCCTCGACTCCAGTGGTCCTAGGGCTTCCCTGGTTCCGGCACCAAAACCCTAAGATCAATTGGGCGACCAATCAAGTGACAGCCTGGGGACAAAATTGTCATGGATCTTGTCTTTCAGATTCTCGCACTATCTCAGAGTTCGGCTACCTACAGAAACTCCCTCGTCATGCCTTCCAGTTTCTTACAGGAGTTTGCAGATGTATTCAACAAAAAACATGCCACACCGACCTGTTCCCAGGGGCCATCACTCCTCGAAGCCGCACTTACCCCCTTTCAGAAACTGTAAAACGAGTGTTCACCACAAACAGGACGGGACTACAGGGCTAAGGGGGGGATGTTAGAATACACTGACCAAAAACCGTGCAACCGCGTCCGGATTGAAGAGTCGTGTAGCTGTGTCAGAGTAGGAGAGGTCAGAATAGTCGTGATCCTCGCCGTGGTCTAGGATTGGAGAAGTCAGATGGTCATTGTGTGTAGCCGGGGTCCTGGAGTAGAGAGGTCAGAATGGTTGTTGTGCGTAAAAGTCTGGGTACAAGCTGAGGTCTTTAGGTACAAGAGATCAAAGCAGAATGCACTGAGGCAACAGCAGGGCAGCAGGATGCTTGAGGCAAGCACTAACATAAGTTTATGCTCAGCCAATTTGCCTTAAGGCTGGCTGAGCATATAAAGCACAGAGAGCCAATGGGAAGGCTGCAGTCAAAGAGTTATCACACATAGACTGTGTACTGATAGACAGGGGCGTAGTGTGTCACAGCTGTGGAGTAATGAAGGGAAATAATGTTGTTAGCATTAACCCCTCAAGAGTTTCTGGTGGTGCAACAACGATGTGTAGCGGAGGCAGGAGCGTCCTCTGTTGCATCACAGAACGCGTAGCGGGGGCGGAGCCTAGGTCCGGTCCTGGCATAAGTACTTACTTATGCGGCGTTTGTGAGCAGTGCACGCGTGTGAGGCTTCACCCAATGCATCATGGTATGCGTCATGGGGGTGGGACCGAGGTCCAATCCTCACAAATAGAATTCAAGGCTATGTGGGAATACATTTCGGAGAACCTTCAGCATGGGTTAATTCGCAAATCAATTTCCCCCACTGGTGCGGGTTTCTTCTTTGTTTCTTCTTTGTTTCCAAAAATTATGATTCTCTCAGGCCATGTATCAATTACAGAGGCCTAAATAAAATCACTGTACAAAAATCGGTATCCCCTGCCCGTCATTCCTGAACTGTTCGACCATTATGCAAGGCTACGATCTTCGAGGAGCTAAAATTTAATTCAGATCAGAGAGGGTGATGAGTGGAAGACAGGCTTTAATACCCGTGATGGGTACAACTAATATCTGGTCATGCCACTCGGGTTATGCAACGCACCAGTTGTATTTCAAAATGAAATCAATTAGATTTTAAGGGATTTACTCGACCAATTTCTCATGGCATAGTTACATAGTTACATAGTTACATAGTAGAAGGTTGAAAAAAGACGTTCGTCCATCAAGTTCAACCTACTGCACCGACACACTTTATTCGAGCAAATACCCAGTATGTACCTGGCAGATACCTGGAATGCGCCGCTCCTCACCTCTGACAAGCCCCGTTGCGTTTGCCTTCCCAGCCTGGGTTCATGCCTGGCTGACGGGCGGCTGATCTGTTAAATGATAATGATTAGGATTTAATAGGCTGCAATGCTTCGCGTGTCTACCAGATGGCATAAATTCATGAATTGTAATGCAGTATATATATATATACTGTGCAGTATTGCAGCCAGCGGGAATAAAATGCTTCAATCCCTGCCTGGAAAATACCTCAATGCACTCGGGCAGAAAACAGTCACAAACCTCAATACACCCGGGTATACCCGAATTTGTGGGACTAGCCGAGCTCGAATAAAGTGTGTCGCCAGTGTATGCTAAATTTAGACAACAGATACTTTATCCTATATCTATACTTACTCATTGATCCAGAGGAAGGCAAACAAAAAATCTCAGTGGCATATCATCAAATGATATCTCATAAGGGTAAAAATAAATTCCTTCCTGACTCCAAGAATTGGCAATCGGATTAATCCCTGGATCAACATCCTTCCCATGTATACTTATTTGGTATATCCCTGTATACCTTCCCCATCTAAAAAGATGTCCAACCTTTTTTTGAATAAATCTATTGTATCTGCCATCACAGTCCCCATGTGTGTAAGGATTACCGAAGTGCGCGGGGTGCCTATGGACTACATTCCTTACCAGATGCACGCAGCATGCACGCGCGCCAAAATGGCATCATCCGACGCCGTGGAGTCTGGCTCCGCCCCCAGATCATGCCGCGCACTGACTGCGCGCAGAGCTCGCATGTGACACGTGCGCCACGCCCCCCAAGCTCCGTGTCAAGATCCACTAGCTGCCAAACAGCTACACCTGCTCATAGATACATTCTTTAGCTGCACAAACAGCTACACTTGCTCGTTGAGCCCTGGACCTATCACAGCTACCTTGGAGGCTGCGACCCCGCTCCACAACCCATGGGGGTTGGCTGATCCAGCCTATATATGCTCACCAATGTTATAGTCACATTGACTGAGCATAGATTCTTGTTACTCTGTGTTTACCCTTGCTGTTCTTGCCTTGTCCCTGTCCTGTTGCTTTGTTCCAGTTTGATCTTCTGTGCACCGAACCGGCTTGCTTTGACTACTCCAACCTCTGGCACCTGATCTTGGCTTTCTCTGACTCCTCGCTTCTCTCTAATCCTGAACTTGGCATTGTACCACGACCACTCTCCACTCTCCAACCCTGACCTCGGCAAAATTACTTTCTACGCTCCAGATATCTCCTACGTTGAACTCGGCAAGTATAAAGACTACTCTGATCTCTACATCCCTGATCTGGCTGTCAAGGTAAACCTACACTCCGGACATGGCCCTGTGCCTGTGGCTGGTGTTTTTTACTACTCCCATCTCAGTACCAGGGTCTCGTCTTGTTTGTGGTGAGCACAGCGTGACAATGGGTAATGAATTCCACATTTTACCTGCCCTTATTGTAAAGAACCCTTTCCTTTGTTGCTGGTGAAATCTCCTTTCCTCCAACCTTAAGGGATGGCCCAGAGTCCTTTATACAGCCCATGGGATGAACAGTTTTTTTTAAAGCACCTTGTACTGTCCCCGAATATATTTGTATATAGTTATCATATCCCCTCTTAGACGCCTCTTTTCTAATGTAAATAAATCTAATTTAGCTAGCCTCTCCTCATAAGTTAGAATGTCCATCCCCTTTATTAATTTAGTGGCTCTTCTCTGCACTCTCTCTAGTTCCCTAATGTGTTTTCTTAGGATTGGTGCCCAAAATTGTACTCCATATTCAAGGTGTGGTCTTACTAATGCTTTATAAAGGGGCATAATTATGTTTACGTCCCTTCCATCCATTGCCTGTTTGATGCAAGATAAGATCTTGTTTTCCTTTGCAGCTACTGCATGACTTTGGGCACTATTGCTAAGCCTGCTGTCTACAAGTACTCCTAAATCCTTCTCCATCAAGGATTCCCCCAATACTGATGCAGCTGCCGTTATTCGAACACTTCACGCGGCAATTAATGCGGGAAACCGTGATTACAACAGGGACAAAGCTTGCTGTGTTTAGAGAACTGACCGTGGTGCATTAGCTTCCCAAAGCAGGAACCCCTGCTGTGTGAATGCTACCGGCGTCTGCCTGTGTGTAATATACGCGCAGAAAGAGAGTCTGAATCAGTCCCTCTAACTGCGCGCCTCTCACAGGCGATCGCGGGGCTTTTACTAAAATTCTAAAATTACAGTTTTGTAGCAGTGGGTCTCGTGAGCTGAACAAAGTTTATTTAAGCCTTGGAGACCCCCTACTTCCCCAGTTACAAGCCCAGTTATGGGGTGCCGGTATCCCTGCCATGTTAAAATTGTGGATCACGTGACCGCGGGACTAGAGGGATACGGGCACCCCATAACTGGGCCTGTAACTCGGGAAGTAGGGGGTCTCCTAGGCTGAAATAAACTTTGTTTAGCTCAGAAGACCCCCTGCTCCCCCACAGTAGTATCAAACCCCCCCCTCCAAATAAAAAATCATTACCTTAGCGGGTAGCTGCTAAGGTAATGAAGTTGCTTACATTTTATTTTTATTCATCGTGTGCGTGAGCAGGGGTCTCCTGAGCTGAACAAAGTTTATTTCAGCCTTGGAGACCCCCTACTTCCCAAGTTACAGGCCCAGTTATGGGGTGCCGGTATCCCCGCCATGTTAAAATTGTGGGTCACGTGACCGCGGGACTAGAGGGATACGGGCACCCCATAACTGGGCCTGTAACTCAGGAAGTAGGGGGTCTCCAAGGCTGAAATAAACTTTGTTCAGCTCAGGAGACCCCCTGCTCACGCACACAATAAATAAAAATTCAAAATGTAAGCAGCTTCATTACCTTAGCAATGCCCGCTAAGGCAATGAAGGGGTTAAGGTACAGGTGCCAACTATGTGTGTCAAAAACCTAAAACATTGCCTACACAGTACAGTACATTTAAATAAATCACCCCCCCCCCCGGTACCACCAACCACACATACTGTACAGTACATTACATTAATGGGCCAAATAACTATTATCCAGATATGGATAATAGATTATTTGGCCCATTATTAAACACATTAACTACAGTAGCATAATAAAATTAATACAGTTCTACTGTACTTACTGTACTACCACCGCAATACAGTACTAGTACATTCTGACACATACTACACTACAGTACTGTATGCCAAGCAATGCTCTAAATAAAATAAATAAATTACCATAAATCAATCCATTCACAAATCGATTACAATACAATCCAAATCAATTACTGTACACAATTCACTATTCAAATCCTAGAAACAAAACAAGGAATCAGAAATAAATTACCATCAATCAACTAAATCTACAACAATATCCAACAATAAGCCACTATTAAAAAGCAAGCCCCCCCCCTGAAATAAACCATAGCAAACACATTTGCACACCAAGCTGCAAAATACAGTTAAAAATGCATCAAAAAAAAAGCAAGCAAACATGAGCAATACAAGCTTTTATTTGCTCTGTATTATGCATATCCATAGGGACATACATAAATACAGAGGAAATAATGGACATAAAAAAAAATCAATCACATTAAAAAAAAATATTCAAAACCTGTAAAAGCTAAATAAAATACATTTATTTTGATAACTTACCATTACTTGTCCCACTCACCGACTCCCGTTGATACTGCTTACTCTCGAACCAATCCACGCACAGGAACCCATAAAATAATAAACCATAAAATAATAAACCATAACAAAATAAACCATAACAATCCAGGGGTCTGTGTCTTCTATTTGTAATCCATTCCATCTGTGGAGTCTTCATCTGTATTTTTTATCCGCTCTTCTTCTGTTCCGCGGCCACGCCCCGGCCTTCTTCTTTGAGGGGAGGTCCTCCCTCCACGCCGTCTGGCTCTAAAATGAGACGACATAGGCTTTTAAAGGCCCATGACATCACATTTTCGTCATATGGTTCCCACGGCCCTGATTGGGCTGTGAAAACCATGTGAAAAAATAGTGATTTGTACAGTAATTGATTTGGATTGTATTGTAATCGATTTGTGAATGGATTGATTTATGGTAATTTATTTATTTTATTTTATTTAGAGCATTGCTTGGCATACAGTACAGTAGTGTAGTATGTGTCAGAATGTACTAGTACTGTATTGCGGTGGTAGTAAGTACAGTAGAACTGTATTTATTTTATTATGCTACTACTGTAGTTAATGTGTTTAATAATGGGCTAAATAATCTATAATCCATATCTGGATAATAGTTATTTGGCCCATTAATGTAATGTACTGTACAGTATGTGTGTTTGGTGGTACCGGGGGTGGGGGTGGTGATTTATTTAACTGTACTGTGTAGGCCATGTTTTAGGTTTTTTACACACAGGGTTGGCACCTGTGCCTTAACCCCTTCATTGCCTTAGCGGGCATTGCTAAGGTAATGAAGCTGCTTACATTTTTAATTTTTATTTATTGTGTGCGTGAGCAGGGGGTCTCCTGAGCTGAACAAAGTTTATTTCAGCCTTGGAGACCCCTACTTCCCGAGTTACAGGCCCAGTTATGGGGTGCCCGTATCCCTCTAGTCCCGCGGTCACGTGACCCACAATTTTAACATGGCGGGGATACTGGCACCCCATAACTGGGCCTGTAACTTGGGAAGTAGGGGGTCTCCATAGCTGAAATAAACTTTGTTCAGCTCAGGAGACCCCCTGCTCACGCACACTATGAATAAAAATAAAATGTAAGTAGCTTCATTACCTTAGCAGCTACCCGCTAAGGTAATGATTTTTTATTTGCAGGGGGGGGGGGGGTTTAATACTAGTGTGGGGGAGCAGGGGGTATTCCGAGCTAAACAAAGTTTATTTCAGCCTTGGAGACCCCCTACTTCCCGAGTTACAGGTCCAGTTATGGGGTGCCCGTATCCCTCTAGTCCACGGTCACGTGACCCACAGGATTTTAACATGGCTGGGATACCGGCATCCCATAACTGGGCCTGTAACTCGGGATGTAGGGGGTCTCCAAGGCTGAAATAAACTTTGTTCAGCTCAGGAGACCCCCTGCTACAAAACTGTAATTTTAGAATTTTAATAAAAACCCCGCGATCGCCTGTGAGAGGCACGCATTTAGCGGGACTGATTCAGACTCTCTTTCTGTGCGTCTATTACACAAAGGCAGACGCCGGTAGCATTCACACAGCATGGGTCCCTGCTTTGGGAAGCTAATGCGCCGCGGTCAGTTCAAAAAATAACGCGCCAAAACCGGGGAGAATTAGGGGATTATATCGTTTTCCAATTCGTGATCCGTTCGAATAACGGCCGCTGCATCAGTATATCTCCATTTAATTTGTAAGTCGCCTTTTTATTCTTGCATCCCAAATGCATAACCTTACATTTATCTGTATTAAACCTCATCTGCTATTTACCTGCCATGTTTCCAGTCTCTCCAAGTCCTTCTGAAGAGAAATTACATCCTGCTCTGATTCTATTACCTTACACAATTTAGTATCATCAGCAAAGATGGAGAATTTGCTCTCAATGCCAATCTCAAGGTCATTAATAAAAAAGTTAAAAAGCAGGGGTCCCAATACCGATCCCTGAGGCACTCCACTCACGACTTTAGCCCAACCTGAAAAAGTTCCATTTATGACAACCCTCTGTTGTCTGTCCTTTAACCAGTTTTCAATACAAGTGCGTATATTATTACTGAGTCCAATTTTCTTTATTTTGTACACCAACCTCTTGTGTGAAACCATATCAAAAGCCTTTGCAAAATCTAAGTAGACCACATCAACTGCATTACCCTGGTCTAAATTCCTACTTACCTCCTCAAAGAAACAAATAAGGTTAGTTTGGCATGATCTATCCTTCATAAATCCATGCTGACTATTACTAATAATTTTGTTTTCCATTAGGTATTCCTGAATTTTATCCTGTATTAAACCTTCAAGTAGTTTCCCCACTATTGAAGTCAGGCTTACAGGTCTGTAATTTCCCGGTTGTGATCTAGCTCCCTTTTTAAATATAGGCACCACATCTGCTTTACGCCAATCTTGTGGTACTGAGCCTGTGGAAATTGAGTCCTTGAATATTAAATATAATGGTTTGGCTATTACTGAGCTTAACTCCTTGAGAACTCTTGGATGTATGCCATAGGGGCCAGGTGCCTTATTTACTTAAATTTTTTTCAATTCGCTTATGAACTTATTCCTTAGTTAACCAATTGTTCATTAATATGGCATATCTGGATGATATCCTTATTTATTCCTGTTCCTTGTCTGAACATTGGGCACTGGTCCTCCAAAGACGTCGGGCCCACTCCCTCTTTGCCAAGCTCGAGAAATGTCAGTTCTAATAGAAGAAGATTTCCTTCCTTGGGTATTTGATCTCTTCCCTTGGGTTTGAGATGGAATGTGCGAAAGTATCGGCAGTGCTGGATTGGCCTTTAACGACAGGCCTCAAACCAACTCAACGGTTTCTTGGCTTTGCCAACTACTGCCGACTATTTATCAGGAATTACTCCAAGGTGATAGCACCCATTATGGCTCGAAAGGGGCGAACCCTAAGATATGGCCTTCTGAGGCTCTTCCGGCTTTCGAGAAGCTCAAGTCCACCTTTTCGTCCACATTTGTGCTGATCCATCCAGATCCTATGAAAACCTTTGTGCTTGAAGTGGACACATCTGATCTGGCAGCCGGAACTGCTCTCTCTCAAAGGAAGGATTTTCATGGGAAACTCCACCCCTGTGCCTTCTTTTCTAAAAAATAATATGCCGCAGAAAGAAATGATGATGTTGGGAATCGGGAACTTCTGGCCATGAAAATGGCTCTAGAAGAATTGAGACATTTGCTTGAGGGGACAACTTCTCCAATCACAATCCTTACTGATCACAAGAACCTCGAATGCATTGAAAGAGCAAAGAGAAGGGACGCGTCAGGCGAGGTGGGCTCTCTTTTTCATTCGGTTCAACTTTGTGATCTCCTATCGTCTTGGATCCAAGAACGTCAAAGCAGATGCTCTATCCAGGCAATTCTCTCCAGACAACGCCAAGGAGATAGAGCAGGGCCCATCATTCCATCTTCTCAGATCATCTCTGCAGTTTCATCCTCAATTCTGCAACAGATTTCACAGGTCCAAGCAGAAGATCCCAGGTCAACGTCCACTCATTCGTCCAAATTATTTGTCTCTCCACAATTTCAAAGTCAGGTATTGCAAGGGGTCATAACTCCAAGAATGCTGGTCACCCGGGAGTCAGGAAGACATGGGATTTCCTCAAACAAATATTTTGGTGACCAGAGATCCGCAAAGATGTGAAAGATTTTTTAACAGTCTGCGTTATATGCGCCCAGACTAAGGTGTCAAGGACATTACCCTGTGTGCTGCTTCAACCCTTATCAGTTTCCACCCGTCTGTTGCCCACTAATGGATTTTATCATGGAACTGAAACCCTCCAGGGGTATGACTACCATACTGGTAGTAGTCGATCGCGTCACACATCAAGCCCATTTTGTTCCTCTCAGGAACCTACCCACAGCTTCAGAACTATCTGAGATCTTTATTAAGGCGATATTACACCTTCATGGAGCCCCCACGGATATAGTCTCGGACCGCGGATCCCAATTCGCTCTCAAGATTTTGGAAGGCTGTCTGTCAAAATATGGGCATCTCCCCTTTTCTTCTTCATTCCACCCGCTGTCCAATGGACTCCCGGAAAGGGCCAATCAGACCTTAGGACAATTCCTGCAATGTTTTGTATCTGAACTACAGGACGACTGGGTTGATCTGCTCCCATGGGCCGAGTTTTCCGCAATTCTTTGAAACACACTTCCACACTGAAATCTCCGTTCTTTTGTGCCTACATTTACCCCACTGCTGCCCTTCCTTCTTCCTGTCCTCTCTCCGGAGTTCCTGCAGTGGATGGTAAGATCAAAGAACTACATTTACTCTGGAAGAAGATCCAGGCCAATCTCACCAAAGCTGCCGTCCAGCAAAAAACCCAGGTGAGTAAACATCGATGACCACCTCCCCCATTTCAAGTAGGAGATCAGTTTTGGCTGTCTACTAAAAATATCTGTCTGAAACTGCCTTCCTCCAAACTCAGACCTAAGTTCATTGGACCTTACAAAATCCTGAAACAGGTCAACCCTGTGGCGTTCAAACTAGAACTACCGGAAAGCTTAAAAATACCTTCAGTGTTCCATGTCTCCCTCCTCAAGCCGTTTATCCAGAACACCTTCTCTCCTCCTAGTCTCCCTCCTCCTAGACCATTTTTGGTGGATGGTCAGGAAGAATTTGAAGTACGCCAGAAAATGTATTCCCATAGATCCAATGGTGGGCTATAGTACCTGGTCCATTGGAAGGGTTTTGGACCTGAAGAGAATTCTTGGATCAAATCCAGGGATGTCCATGCCCCCAACCTGGTCCAGGCGTTTCATCGGAAATTTCTTGCAAAACTGGAGTATATCGCCCGGAGGTCTCTCCTAAAGATGGGAGTAATGTACGGATTCTGCTCGATCATTGCCGGGGTTTGCTGCCAGTTCGGGTTTTTCATGTTGCCTGCCCTTTCTGCTCAATTTAGCCATTTTGGTTACTGGCAGCCTGCTATATAAATGCACTTGCACTTCCTGGTGGGAGTCGCAGAGCAAAGTTTTAACGATTGGAGTACCTGCTGTCTAAGCTGTCACACTTTACCTTTTTGGATTTCCCTGTTGCTGACCCCGGACCGTGACCCAGACCTCGCTGCTTTCTGCCTCCCCTGACCCTTTGCCTGTTTACTGGATTTTGCACCACTGCCGCCAGCCCTGGATGCATGGTCCAAGCGTGGGCAAAGAACAGTAGACTACAATGGACTATGCATACAGTAGGGCCCCGCTTCCCTGCGTTTCGCTTCTCTGTGATCTGCCAATACAGCGGTACCGAGAAGGTGGCCGCCATGTTTGCGCATGCGCAGAATGGAGATGGCTGAGTTCGTGCATGCGCAGAATGGGGGTGCAGCCGAGTTTGCGCATGCAAAGAAGGGTAGGAGACGCCAAAAATCTCCGGTTCTGCTTTTCTGTGATTTTCACTTTGCGGTGGTGGCACCACCATGGAACAGAACCCACCATATGAGTAGGGCCCTACTGTATCTTTTATGACCCAGAAGCAGAATGTCTAATGGAACGGCGCAATGGGTTGCTGAAAGGGCAGGTGAAAGCACTCACATCGCATACCCTGAGATGGTGGGAAAATGAGCAGAGGAAAAAAAACCATATGATAGAATGAAGGGGGTTTCGACACCAAGAGATCCCCTATCACATGTATGGGTTGAAACATTTGGGAACCACTCATCAAGTGATAGGACGTCATATACTAGAGTTACTGATGACGCAACAACTTGACATTCCGCAGGGAATAAATGACATCGGAATACAGGGACCACTGCCCTCTGATGCCCTCCTGGTGTTCAATTTAGATACAGAACTAAAGAAAAGGGGGTGGTTGATGGGGAGATGATGATAGAGACTGACTTCAGCGGCAAATACAACGGACTGGGACGAATATAGACCAATATATTGAAACTGGCACTGTGCTTGGTATAGTCAATATAGTGATCCC
The DNA here is from genome assembly GCF_040206685.1 of Ascaphus truei. Taxonomy (NCBI): domain Eukaryota; kingdom Metazoa; phylum Chordata; class Amphibia; order Anura; family Ascaphidae; genus Ascaphus; species Ascaphus truei. The sequence continues at coordinate 134,287,535 of NC_134486.1, read as the reverse complement.
AGTGCCCATTGGTATACAGGTGGAATCAGAGGACCCGAGTTGCAGCAGGGGAGTAAGGTTTGGTTTCTATTCCCATCTGAGACAAAGAAGGGTGAGACAGGGGGAGGTTAATGCAGCAGAAAAAGGAAGTACCTATTTAGTGCTCATAGATTGAGAATAGATTGCTGGATCTGCAGAGCCATTTCCATGAGCAAAGAAAATGGATACCTTTTCATAGTTGTTCCCTGTACTTGCCAAGATTGCGAAGAATGAGTCAACAGCAGTCAACCATTTTGGACTAATGTTACTGTAATCAATGTCACTAGAAGCCTGTAATTGATCAATATACACAGAAAAGGAGCTTTCATTATCATCATCTTATCCGTTCAGTTGAGTACGATACTTGGCCAATCTATGGATCAGTGTTCTCCATGTTTTCCGATCTCTCACGGCTTCTTTTAATTCTGCTATGATCAGTCCAGTATCTTTCTTGATGGTATCTAGCCAGCGAGTTCTTGGTTGGCCTCTTCTGCTTTTGCCACCGATCATTCCAAGCATGACGTCCTTCTCAAGTGACTAGCTTCGCATGATGTGACCAAAGCAGGAGAGCTTTTGCTTTGTTATCTTAGCCTCCAGTGAGATTTTCGGTTTGATCCATTTTAGAACTGCTTGGTTCATTATTCTGTCTGACCATGGAATGCGTAGCAAACTTCTCCAGCCCCACAGTTGAAATGCATCGATCTTTCGCCTGTCTACCTTTCTCAGAGTCCAGGTTTTGCAGCCATATGTTGCTATTGGGAAAACGATCGCACTGACCAATCTTCATTTGATTGCCAGGCTGATGTCTTTACTCTTCCAGATGTTGTTCATACTGACCATAGCATTTCTTCCAAGTGTCAGCCGTCTCTTGATCTCAGGGGTGCAGTCGCCATCGCAATCAATTTTGGAGCCAAGAAAAATGAACTCTTTAACCACTTCAATTTCTTCATTGTTGATCTTGATATTAACGTTCGCATTGTTTGCTGTTGTCATGATCTTTGTCTTCTTAATGTTCAGGCGCACTTTCTTCTTTGACTTTCGTGATCAGAAGTTTGAGATCCTTCTTGTTTTCAGCCAGCAGGGTGGTACAGTATCGTCGGCATATCGGAGGTTGTTAATGTTTCTGCCGGCTATTTTTATGCCAATCTTTTGCTCATCCAGGCCTGCTCGTCGCATGACAGCTTCTGCATACATGTTGAAAGCTGCTGGTGATAGGATGCATCCTTGGCATATGCCCTTTCCGATCTTGAACCAAAAAGGGAGCTTTATGCTGTAATAATATAGAAATTTCAGGAAGGAGATAATGAGGGATGGTTTGTTTGGCTGCGGGAGATTGATATAGGAACCTGCAAAACATTCTTATGATATTGGGAGGTGTTCTATCATGCATGCTGTTGGAAATTGCTCACTAAACCCCCTGTTAAAGCTTTACCAGACCAGGATTTTAGATCCCTGAGAAATACTGTAGGTGAGAAGAAATCACTTAAAATATGGCACTTTGAGAGATTTCTTCCCTCCTATATGTGATGTGAGGGATCCATTTTGTTATTTATAAGATTGCCAAATATTGCTGAATTGCAAGTGTATATTTTTAGCAAATGTGCAAAACGTTGTCATATTATTTTATATTTGTGAGGGATCCATTTCTTTTTTGGCTAGTTTCATACCTCCTACTGATGCAGCGGCCGTTATTCGAACACATCACGGCGCCGATTTTGAGTTTTCTGCTGTTCCCCATGCAGCATGAACGCGGCCAATCGCCCCAGGCACCCGTGCTTATCGCGGATGTTTTGTTTGAATTTCATGGATTCTGTTTCTTCGTTTACAAAAAATGGATGGATTGTAATGTGTACAGTACTGTGCTACTGTGCTACTGTGTCAATTTCATGTTTTTAAAAGCCAGAACACTAAAATTCGTTTTTCTGCACTCGCCGTGCTCGCATCTTCGTGCGGGAAGGCTGGAATTCATCCCGCGGTTTCAAATCGGGATTCCGATGTACATGACAAGTAAAGTGTTCGAATAATGGCCGCTGCATCAGTATGTGAGCATCATCCTCCATTATACGTTTCATTTGAGTTCAAACTTCGGAGATTATGTTTTGGGCAAAGGTTGTTTATTATTATGATATTTTATTTACTTTTGAGAGCTACTGGGGTTTTTTTTGTCCAGCCTTATGAATGCAAGCAAACATGTATATATGCACACACATTAGACCTGTTTCATGCACTTAATGAGTAAATGATAATAATGACAATGGCCATTAACAATATATAAAAGATTTTTAGCTGTTTCCGAACTCTAATCACGTTTTAGTTGAAATTCTTTACATAACAAAAATAATAAAAATAAATGTATTTAACCACAGATTAAACTTTGCAAGTGTAGCCTAAAGTACTTTATGGTGTAACAATTACATTATAATGTGCACATGGTTATGAATCAAAGACAAACAACTGTAAATACAGTTAAAAAAAAAAAGTATTTTATTACAGGGTTAACATTTACAAAAGGGATGTGTGTGTAAAGAACACACAAAAAGATCCCCACTAGGGCACACCGCAGGCCTGAGTGATATTAGATCCTGGTCCTATAGTGCGCTAAACAAACAACATAGAAATTTTATTTAATCATTATTAAAACTTATTTAAAAACCATAGAAGCTCCTTGTGTCTCCCTAGTGTGTGGACTCTAAGTGAGGTAAGATGTACTGTTTGTCTCTATCGTGTTCCCCTATAGTTGATTCTTGACCTCTTGGGTTTTTAAATGTTACGTTGTATAAGATGAAGCAGCCCTAGTGCCTCGTACTCTTAGTTGAGAATAAAATATTGATCTTGCGAAGTGCCGAGTTCTATATTGGTTACGGGGACCTGCAGGCAGCTACCATTATGATACTACACTATCGCGTTCCTGTAGGATCCATACCGCCATACACTCACGGAGCCATATATACCAGGAGCATATGAATTACCAGGCATAGGCATAACCAGATTGCATATTAACGCTGGTCTCTGAACCAGCAACGGGAGCCCACGGACAGTCAGCACCACGTGACCAAGGTCACGAGTCCTAACAAATGACCAGCCGTTAGAAAATATTCAAGTCAAATTCACGATTTGGTATATACTCCCTGATACATACTCCCTGTTAGACCATACCTTGATCTGTTGGTAGTGCCGAGCCCTTTGCTAGCGACGGTGATTTGCTGCCAGCCACTAATATATGTAAACAGCAGCGGGCTCTACATACAGCCATACTGTCAAAGCACTCACAAAGCTATACATGTCGCGTGTGTCTGAATAACCGAGCACAAAGGGTGATAGCCCTTTACTAGCGACGGTGATTTGCTGCCAGCCACCAATATATGTAAACAGCAGCGGGCTCTACTTACAGCCATACTGTCAAAGCACTCACAAAGCTATACATGTCGCGTGTGTCTGAACAACCGAGCACAGATATAAGCTAGATTATACATCAGTGCCCGTCTCTCAATTAACGACGGGGGAGCATGGGAGGTCAGTATCACATGACCTGGGTTGATGGTCCCAATGATGACATGCGGTTACAGTATATCTAAGTCACAACCAATACACCATTAGGCACTAGCATCATTGCAATAATAGTGACACATGAGAACAATACATATACATCCTATGTCTGCTAGTTATAGTCTGGCATCACGATTACTGCCAACTAGCATACATCTTAGCCACATATCTGGCATCATAATATACCCCATTGCACTAACTACTGGTACACCCATATATGCACTACCACCAGTATATATACGCTACCTGTACAACTGTATGGGTCATCACTATATTTATCTGCAGTGGGTATATGCTGTATAAAATATGGCTATGACATATTGGATGTCCGTTTCTCTGAATGTGTTCAACTATTAGATATCATTATGTCTCGATTTCATGACAGCATAAATATATTAGTCATGATTCCTCCCTGCTAGTTATTACGTATGGTCCACTCCTATACAGAGCAGACAGATCTAGCAGGTCTCTATATCTATATAGGACAACATTACTGACTCCTCTTATCATTATTAGGTTCATATAAAGGTATATTAATACCTCACTTAGGATACTTCCAAGAGGTCAAGAATCAACTATAGGGGAACACGATAGAGACAAACAGTACATCTTACCTCACTTAGAGTCCACACACTAGGGAGACACAAGGAGCTTCTATGGTTTTTAAATAAGTTTTAATAATGATTAAATAAAATTTCTATGTTGTTTGTTTAGCGCACTATAAGACCAGGATCTAATATCACTCAGGCCTGCGGTGCGCCCTAGTGGGGATCTTTTTGTGTGTTCTTTACACACACATCCCTTTTGTCTTGTACTTATCCCTGGCAGCACGCGACCAGAATTATTTACCGATACAAGAGTTTGAGCGAGGTTTCTCACCCTTATATAGGGTTAATATTTAACCAGAAACGTCTCCAAATGAGGAGATACCTGTCTTCTCCTAATTTAAGTGTCTTTTTGGGAATATCTTGTATTCTGTACACGTACATAGAACTCAAAGTATCAGGAACCCAATCTTGATACCCTCTGCATTGTGACATAATTTGGTCTGCAAATTCTTTACTGTAATTTTTTACAAAATTCAATTTGCGGGTGAATTTTCTAATGTGGAAATAGTGCCTTTAAATTTGAGTGTATAGATTTAAATCTGCCAGAAATCACCATGCACACATTTAATTCAACCTGAAATTTGTTTCGCCTATAAATTTCAGACCCTGGAATATGGGGCATCTCAAGTTTTACTGTATGTATATCCCCTAAAATCCACCTTCAAACAACACATGTAGAGACACTTGTGCACAAAACACAGTACACCTGACATACTTGTAATATAGTATACAGTATGTTAGTGGGAGACATTTAAATATACTTTGCATTTCCTATTAGCATATATTGTATTAGCCTGAATATACTGTTGCGGCCCCTTTTTTTTTTTTTCAACTTAAAATTTTTTATTTTTGAATTGTGTGAGTACATACATGTCATGCATTCATGATAAACATTGGAGGGAAACGTGCCTCCTGCAATTGGAAAACATGCAGCATGTGTAGTATCTGTGTACTTTGGACAAACGGGGAGACAGACAGACTAACCGACAAACTACATATAGCTCCCAGCCGGGAGGGGGAAATGGGGGGGGAGGGGGGGTGGGAAGGGGTCTCCGACCGAGGTTCCGCTTCTAAACGTGCGACCGCTGGCTCTCTGCAATTAAGAAAACCGATAGTCCGGCGGGCAACCGGTGTACCCCACACTCTCTGTCCATCCATGAACTGTGTGTGCTCTTGGACCGTCGGGGTGTCTTAGGGCCTCTTTAAGGGAAAATGCATTTTACATCTATCAATGCCAAATCGTGGCCCTATCTACCCCCTGTATGTCTGTCTGTGCCAACCATGGTGACCAGACTTTTAGGAAATTTGTGCCAGTGTCATTGACCAGACTCGTCAATTTCTCCATCTGGCAAACTGACCAAATTCGGTTCCTGATCTTTGCGATTATTGGGATTTCATTTTGTTTCCAACGTGCTGCAATCTCCCCCCTCACCGCCGTTGCGAAATGAACCGCCAGTTTGTTTGCTCCCCTGGAGAGACCTTTTTGCGGCCTGTTCAAAAGGAACCGCCATGGGTCGACGGGGGTGGATGTGCCGAGGATCCTATTCAGCCAATCATTAACTGAATCCCAGACCGGCGTAAGTTTGGGGCAAGACCACAGCATGTGGAGCAAGTCTGCTTGTTGTCCGCATTGTCTTGGGCACAATGGGGAGTAGCTGGGCAGAAATTTAGCTAATTTAGTGGGGGTGTGGTACCATCTCATCATAACTTTATATGCATTCTCCCTCAAAGTCGTGCACATTGAGCTTTTTGAAGTCGCTGTCACAATTTTTGTCCATTCCTCTACATCAATTTCCTCCCCTAAGTCCTTTTCCCATTTAATCATATACCCCGTTTTGTCCGTCACTGTCTTACTAGAACCGATTACTTCCCCGTACATCTGCGATGTGAGTCCCTCGGTGGATGTCCCCGAACGACAGAGCTTTTCAAAATTCGTCATTGGTATGTGGGGCTGCACTGATTGATAAAACGCTCTGAGCTGGAGGTATCTAAAGAACTCGGCGTTGGGAATGTTTTGGTATTCTTTAAGTAAATCGAATGATTGAACGCCTCGTTTTCCCCCCAGATCTATTAGCCTGTTAATTTTGCTTTTTTTCCAGATAGAGAAGTCTGCGCTGGTCCGGCCCGGAGCAAAGAGTGGGTTATCCCAAAATGGGGTCATACCTGACGCTTTATGGGTCAGACTGCATCTCATACGTGTGGCCTCCCAAATCGAGATCGAGTTGTTCATGGAGGATAGCGGCAGTTTGGCACTAGTCCGTGCCTTTTTGGGGAGCCAGATTACATGTTCCAGAGCCACAGGGGAGCAGAGCTCCTTTTCTAGGGCGACCCATCTTTTTGAGTCTGGATTCGTGTGCCATTGCACGATTTGGCATAATTGCGCCGCTTTGTAGTAGGACAACAAACAAGGTACCGCCAGCCCTCCTGCTTCCGTTCGTTTACGCATGATTTGTTTTCCCACCCTCGCTTTCTTGCCTCCCCAGATAAATTTATCTATAGCTGATTGAAGTGAGAGGACATCCTTCAATCCTATCGGCACTGGGAGGGTCTGGAATAGGTATAGGATGCGTGGAAGCAGGTTCATCTTAACGCAGTGGATCTTTCCGATCCACGAGATATTGTGGGTGGACCATCTTTTGAGGTCCCCTCTCAAAGTCTGTGTCAATTTGGGATAGTTTGCCTGATATAGCGTGTCATACGACTTGGTGACGTTGATCCCCAGGTATCTAATGTTTTTCGGTTGCCAATTAAAATTAAAATTTAAGGCGATCAGCTTCTCCATGTGCGTGGGGAGATTAATATTCATGGCATCAGATTTGGACTGGTTTATTTTGAATCCAGAGATCCTGTTGAATCTCCCCAGCAGGTCAAAAAGATTTGGCAGAGAGGTAAGGGGTCTAGATATAGTCAGGAACACGTCATCCGCATAGAGTGCCACCTTATGCGACTGGTTTCCAATGTCTATACCCGTAATGTCTTTGCTCTCGCGTATGTGGGCGGCTAGTGGCTCCATACACAACGCAAAGAGGAGGGGGGAGAGCGGGCAGCCCTGTCGTGTTCCGCTCTTAATTTGGAAGGGGTCCGAAACGAACCCCTGGTGGGTAACCCTTGCCAACGGATTCTCGTAAAGGGCGAAAATTGCTTTTGTTAGTTTCTCTCCCATCCCAAACGCTCCAAGCGTGGCCTCAAGGTATGGCCAGTCTATCCTATCAAATGCTTTTTCTGCATCCAGACTGAGCGCCATAACTGGTATTGATCTGGCATTGGCTATTTCTAACAGATCAATGATTCGTCGAGTATTGTCTGAAGACTGTCGACCCGGGACAAACCCGACTTGATCTGGGTGCACCAGTCTGGGTAGGATGAGACCCAATCTATTGGCCAGGAGTTTGGCATAAATTTTAATGTCCGAATTGATCAGGGATATTGGTCTGTAGCTTTTGCAGTCCAACGGGTCTTTTCCCTGTTTGTGTATTACCGAGATGGACGCCTGGAGCATTTGTTGGGGGAAAGGGGTGCCTCCCAGTACTTGATTAAACATGTTGCGAAGGAACGGGGTTAAGAATTTTCCGAATTTCTTATAGTAAAGATTCGAGAAGCCGTCGGGACCCGGGGCTTTAGAGGGTTTTAGGTGTTTGATAACCTCCAATATTTCCTCCGTTGTAAAGTCACTACCCATTGCCTCTCTGTCTAACCTACTCAGGCCCGGTAGATTCGAGCCCTTCAAGAAATCTTTCAGGGCTTTGTCCGTGCCAGCCGAATGGGCTACTTTATCCCCATCGTATAATTTCGTGTAGTATGTTTTGAACTCCGCTACAATGTTTTGCGGGTTGGCCGTGATGTTGCCTGACTCCAGCCGTAGGGCCTGGATATTATAATTACTGGTTTTAGCGCTGATCATATTAGCCAGCAGGGTATCTGGTTTGTTTGCTTTTTCAAAGAATCTTCTCTTAGTCCAACTCAACGACTTCTCCGCCTGGGAGGCAAGAAGTAGATTTAGTTTAGTCTGAGCGTCGCCAATCTGTTGGCGGGTGGCAGGGTCTGGGGTGATTTTATATTTATCCCAAAGTGTCTTTAGCTCCGCGTGTTCCCTCTTAATTTTAGCGTTGCTCTCTTTTTTCTTACGGGCCGCAATACTAATCAGGTTCCCTCTTATTGTTGCTTTGTGTGCCTCCCAGAGGGTTATGTGAGAGCTAACGCTTCCTTTGTTTTCTCTAAAGAATGTTTGGATTTCATCTCCAATCCTGATCTGTAGATCCGGGATTTTTAGAAGGGATTCATTTAATTTCCAGTTTGCTCCTGGCCTGTCCAGTCCTATCTGTGTGCACCGTAGCTCTATTGGTGCGTGATCGGACCACGAAATATCGTGGATTCCCGCATGGGCGATCTTTGGGACCAGTCTACTAGAGACAAAGAAGTAATCGATTCTACTAAATGAGTCGTGTGGGTGTGAGTAGAAAGTATAGTTTCTAGTGAGGGGATGGAGTTCCCTCCAAATGTCGACCAGCTGTAGATCGCGCAGTCCCTGTTCGAGGGCCCTGGATCCAGGATCCGTTCGGCCTCTGTAGGGCCCTGAGCGATCTAGGGCTGCGTTTGATACTGTGTTAAAGTCTCCCCCTATAATTAATGCGCCTTTAGCGTGTTTGCGGATAGTTTCAAAGGATGAAGCGAAGAAGGCCGGGTCCTTTCCATTGGGGGCATATATTACGGCGATCGTGAGCGGTTGCTGGTTAATGGACCCTGTGAGTAACAGGAACCTACCCTCCTTGTCCTTCTTCACCTCATCTACCACCAGTCCCACCCTATTATGTATCAGTATCGCTACTCCGCGTTTTTTTACCCTTGCGGACGCTAGGTAGACTTGTCTAAATTGCTTATCAAAATATTTGGGGAAACTGGTGGTACTGAAGTGTGTTTCCTGTAGCAGCACAATGTCCGCACCCTTACGTTTATAGTCAGTGAGCGCTATTTTCCGCTTACGCGGGCAATTCAGCCCCTTGGCGTTGTGTGAGATAAATGTTAGTGACATGAGGTGCGTGTGTTCTCACCTCTTGTCCTGAGTGTCTTCAGATGGGGTGTCCGGTACCCCGCGGGAGTACTCGGCCTCTCTGCAGTGCACAGCGGTGCGCTCAATGGCAGCGGGTTGCCTCTCCGGCCGGAGGGGGGGAAGGGTAGGGGGAAGACATATGGGACATAGGACACATAAAGGGAAAAAAACAACATTGATATGAACAACCATGTGGGTGAGGCAATAATGGTCCCAGACCACCACCCCCACCTTGCCTTCGGGTAGGTGGAACTCCTCCCGCGCCCCTGGCTCTCTCCTCCCCTCCACAGGGCTCCTCCACTCCACCCTCTCCCAAGGACTTTCTCGGCTACCTGGGCATCCGCCCTGGCCCGAGTCTGTAGACGCACAGCGACGGCCAGACTGAAGCCCCCGCCGGTAAACAAATGTTACCATTATGTACGTGGTATCTCTTGCCATGAGCTATCCTCTAGCACTTTTAAAGAACTGACTCTAACTTCAAAACCCCCCCCCCAACTTATTTGCGTTCCTAACTGCGGAACCTAGCTTACCTCCAGCTCCCCTCCCTCCCTATAGCTAACTCGGAATCCCTCCCCTTGCTTTTGTTCGGTCTTCCTTGACCTCTTATTTTGCAGCCCACTGTCCCCTTTTGGGGCCTTGTAATTGTGTTCATCCTGTAGTCAGCATGCGATCTTTCTATGCCTAACTCCCAACCCCCCACTTCTTCTTTCCCCCCCCCCTTCCTCTCCTCCTTTCCCCCCTCTCTACTCTTCCTTTCCCCCCCCTCTTCTCTTCCTGTCCCTCCCCTCTTCTTCTCCCTTCCCCCCCCTCTGCTCCTCCGTTCCCCCTCTTCTCCTTCTTCTCCCTCCTCTCAACCTCCTTCCCCTCTCTCTCCCCCTTCCCCCTCTTTCCCCCTTCTTCCCCCCTCCCTCTCCCCCTTCTTCCTTCCCCTCTCCCCCATCTTTCCTCCCTTCTCCCTCTCCTGCCCTCCCTTCTCCCCCTTCTACCTTCCCTTCTCCCCCTTCTACTCTCCCTTCTTCCATTCCCCGTCTGATGTGGTCCCGTGCCACTCATCGTCTCTGGCATCCTCCTCCTCGGGCCTCTCCCGCGCTCCTCCCGGCCTCCGTAGGCTTGCGCTGTGGCTCCTCCCCCTTTGGTCAGTGTCGCCGCCATCTTGGAGGGTCCCGTTTGTCTCCCCGCAGGTCTTCTCGCGGGGTTTTGCCGTTACTTCCCAGTGACGTCATCAGGTACCGCCCTCAGCTAGATGGTCAGTCGGAGAGGAAACAAGATGGCCGCCAGACGTGGAACACTGCTGCTGGGCTGCGGAGGCGGCTTGGAGGTAAGTGCAACTTGGAGCAACCAATTCCCCAGGCGGCTCTCAACGTTAGAGCCTTAACACTGCAAACTTTGTTAACTTTGGCGATGTCTAGTGAGCCGGATTACCCTTTTGTCATGGGTAAATATAGTCTTTTAACGATTTAGGTTTATTTTTGTTGTCAGTTGTCATCTTTGTCACCAGCCCTCCTCACTTAGGGCTCCGAGGCTGTCGGCTCTTGTTAGCTTTCCCAGCTTCCCGCCATGTTGGGTCTGGGGTTGCATGTTCAATAGCCGCCTCTGCAGGGGCTTTATCCTGCAGCCCGAGTTTGGCCAAAAACTCCCCCCTTCCTCTAGCTGCAGCAGGGTGTGTGGGACGCCATTGCGGATCACCATTAGGCCAAACGGGTATAACCAGCGGTAGCGGACCCCCTCATCACGTAGTACCTTCGTGATGGGTGTAATTTTTTTCCGTTTGAGGAGGGTAGCGGGGGAAATGTCCTGAAAGACCTGCATCTTGTGGCCTTCAAATAGTGCCTCATTCCGGGTCAGCTGACAAAAGGACTCTTTGGTCCTGAAGAAATGGAAACGTGCTATGATGTCGCGGGGGGGGTCTCCTGGCTGTGGCCTCGAGCGCAGGGCTCTATGGCACCTGTCCAGATGGGTGTCACGCTCCGACTTTTCAGGCATAAGCTGCTGGAGCCATCTGGCCACGAAATCCTCCGGATCCGTCTCTTCCTCCCTGACCCCCCGGATCCGCACATTGTTTCGGCGGTCTCGATTGTCCGCGTCCTCCTGTCGGTCGGCGAGGTCCCGCACCTCCTCTTTCAGTTGGGCAAATTTTTTCTCCGCTTTCTGTTGGGCCTTAATGGAGGAGTCGAGTTTCCTTTCAAGGGAGTCTGTTCTGATCCCTATGCTGCCTAAGTCCGCCCGCAGAGCGGTCAATTCAGACTGAAAGCAGCGTTTTATGTCCATGCAAAACTCCCTCATGTCCCGTCGGCGCATTATCTGATCATCCATTGCGTGATCAGCCCCGTCCTCTCCTTCAGACTCGGAGCCACTGTGTATAGGCCCCTCGTGGGTTTTGGCGCGGCCCGCTTCTCCCTTGGCAAAGTAGTCGGTTAAGACCGACGAGGTCCGCTTCGAGCGCATTGCCCTTGACATCCCTGCAGCTTCGGATGACTATGGGAGCTTTTCTGTGGGTTTCGGTGAGATTTCTGTGCTATTTTTATTGATTTTCGTGCCGGCTGTGAACGGAGCTAATTACTCACACGTCCATGCAGCCAGCCGTCGCGCATGCGCCCTGTTGCGGCCCCTTTTAACCTCCTACATCCCCGAAAAAATTCGGGGATGTTTTCCGTTTGTCACGGACTTTGCCACGCATCAGCAGCATTCACCAAACAGCGCTAATGGCGTTTAACATTGAAAGCGCCCGCGGCGCCCAAAACGGCCGAAAACATGCCGCATCTGCCCGCGATTTTAAAAATCGCGGGGAAATGGCCGCAGGAGGTTAAAGGCGACTGCCACTGTAGGGCTGTTTTTTTTTCCTAAAAATTTCCTTCCAAAAACTGTACTTGTATTATATGCGCAGCCTAACACATGCAGAACACCTTAAAAAATTTAAGCTAGGTTTATGTGCAAGGCCGTACTATATTCCGGCCAATACGGTATTATTTATTTATTTTATTTATAAAATGTTTTACCGGAAGTAATACATTGAGCGTTACCTCTCGTTTTCAAGTATGTCCTGGGCATAGAGTAGAGTATTTCAGGTATTTTTGGTGAGCTTCTTTTTGTGCACAGCTCTAATTGTTTTTCCTGTTAAATTATGTTTAATTTTAGGAAATTCTGCAACATTGATCATCTGAAAAGTATATAAACACCCACTGTACGGAGCACTTATCTCCTAAGATTCACCACCAGCAACCTGCTAGTAATGTTAAGGTATATTATGAATCTTGTTGCTCTTCCTACTGCTAAAGATCACACACTGCTTTAGCTATTTATCTGTGTTCCTCAAATCATATGCCTCTCTAAATGTATTCCAGATTTCTGATGTTAGCCATAGAAAACATGGTAGAAATAGAAATCACTTTTAAAGTACTTAACATAACATTGTGTACAGGACATACTTGAAAATGAGAGGTACATGTAAATGAAATTGCTCCTACTCATGTGCACAGGAATAAAAACCATCAAAAGTTTAGCAACATTTTGCGGACGGGGGACTCTGTTTTTTGGCCTGTTAAAATGTTCTTTAAATAAAAAGACATGTTTAAAAATGGCTGTTTAAACCATATATATCCAAATGTGCTTATATGTACCCACGTTCTGTATGACTGTATTTTATTATTATATGTCATTTTTTTTCAGGACCATCAAGCAGACAAGCCTTGCCCATGGCTGCAAAGCCATAGGAGGAAGAGTATGCTTAGGAGGAGATGGTACATTGAACAAATTAGCCATTCATAGCTCAAAGAATAGCTGAAATGGAGCTAACTTTAGTCCCGCAGTGTTATGTTGAATTATAATAATATAGTCAGAGTCTTAGCAGCAGCTGTGATATTCAGGTAAGTACAAATAGATAGGGACTAGTAACATCCAATATACGAATTGAGGGAGATGAAAATAAATGGAGGTGTGTTGTGGATACAAGTATTGTGTACTTGGAAAGCTTGGTAGGGGGTATGCACAACAGAGGAACAGATGAATTACCTCTGAAGCCCCAATCCGAGTTGGCATTCGTCTTCTATCTCCTCCGTTATCGTGGTGCAGAGTATGGCAGCTCTGAATGTAGCACCGTCTCCTCGAATTCGGATGTACGTGGGTCCCGTGTATCGAAGCCTGCAGAGCTGCTGTGCGTCACACCAATCCGGAGTAGAGATACAAAGAAACAGCAAGGGATAGACTTGACTCCGGACTCTTGTGAAAGCACTCAACAACTCACCAGGGTGATGCAAAAATAAAAAAAGTTAAACTACATTGTTAAAACAAAAGGCATACTGGTACAAACACAGGGGGATATCATTCCCATGCGTTTCACGCTTAGACAGCGCTTTCTCAAAGAGCAAGTGCTGTCTAAGAGCTCGTCCAGGGTGGTGCTGAATGGGCATGCGTGCTCACGCTGGACACGTTGCAACAATGCACGTGTCCTGCGTGAGCGGGGGGCGTGCCTGCTTGGCGCTCAGTCGCTTGCCGAGCGAGCAAATTTGAATTTGCCGCTCGCAAGCGCGTCACGTGAGCGGTTCGCCCAATAAGAGCAAACCAGCTCCATGACATAGAGGCCGCGCCCCCATACTCCGGATGAGTTAAAAATTCCTTCTCCCACTGCCCCTGCGATGACACAGTGAATTAACTGTGTGTAAATACCATTTAATTTCCAAACTTATGTCTCTTAGTAATTATTGTTCTATTATGTAGATCCATTATTGTTCACCCATAATTAATACACTAAATATTATATACCATAGTAGGCCACCCAAACCAAACTTACATTCCCTTTGATCATTAAAAACCATAGTATAGTTTCCCACATAAAAATAACACAATATAAAATGCATCTGTTTATGTGCTTCTGCCATTAGTATATGCTCAACAATATATATCCTTGTGTGCAGTGCTTTTTTTCTGTAAACATAAGTGAGGGAACTCTGACTGGAGAATGATACCAGGGGAGAAATTATTCTTGAACATGCGCAATAATACACAGTTATTCACATTTCAAAATTGTTTTGAATCTGTTATTATTTTTGAAAATAATAATTATTACATTCTAATTGTTTTATAAAACATAAATATTTCTTTTATTTTAGATTATCACAATAATGCTACAAATTTTACCATGTGGTCTATGAAAAAAGGTACAAGAAGTGCGTTTCACCATGTTTCTCCTGAAAAAAGCCCTGTTTGTATGATACATGTAATGAAAGGGTTAAGTCCTATACTCAGTACAACCATATAAGTACCACTTAAGACCAGCCATTTTTCCTTGTAGGCTATTCTCTGGTCTGGATCTGAGTAATGGCAGGTTTCCTTATGAGCTAATTATCGTAGCGTTATTTAAATACGCTAACATGAACCTCCGTTCATAAGGATATGCGTTGTTAGGGAAACTGCTCAATACCCTATAATGTGCATATGAGTATGCAATACGTCCCATAAAAGTTAGTGATCCACTGTTTTTCAGGTGGACTCGGGGACATCGTAACTCTAAGCACCTTTGGGGATACTCGTTAAGAATATCAATATGTTAAAAGGCGATAAAATATAAAAAAAAAAATAAGGGCCTTTGATCATCTACCCCTTTATGTTTTGTATAATATTATGTTAACATGGTTAGCAACCTGTTATTTTTCAGGTGAACGCAAGGAAATCGTAATGTGAAGCACCTTTCGGGATATCCGTCATGACTTACCGTCCCGTTAACCCAATTTAGAGGATCAATAAATATTTAACATACTTCTGAGGATCTACCCCCTACTGCTCAAATAGCATTGCTAACATGACTTTGGGCCTCATGCAGTAAGCCCCGATAAGGCTTTTTCGGCATTTTATAGCCGTTTTTTGCCCTCCTGATTCAGTAAGCCCCGATAAGTGGGAATTATCGGCAACTTTTCTTGCGAAAAAAAATTTTTCGCCACCCGGCTGCCGATAAGCCACTTATCGGGACTTTTTTTTCCCGCCTGAATTCAGTAAGCCCCGATCAGCTTTTTGGTGCTAATCGGCAGGCCAGATTGGAGATTTTATGGCCAATCCAGCCCACCAACTAAAGTTGGCAACTTGCTGAAGGAGAAGCATCGGCAAGGGCGACACTTAGGAAAAATCAGCCCTTTTTCCTGCCTGTGATTGATGCCGGGGGTCTCCGGAGCTGATACCCGCACCGGAGCCCCCGGCATGCATCCGAGGCAGGAAAAAGGCATTTAAAAGCCACTTCATTACCTTAGCGGCTAACCGCTAAGGCAATGAAGGGGTTAACCCACCGTGCCAGCGTTATTGTGGGTAGCGGGGATGGGTGAGGGGGGTATTTGGCCCTGGGTGTGAGTGTAGGACTTGCGGGGGGGTTGCGAGGGCACTTAACCCCTTCACGACCGTAGCAGTTAATACCGCTACGGTCCTGAAGGGGTTAAGGCCTCCCGCTACCCACCCGCAAGCCCTAAACTACCACCGTTGGGGCTAATACCCCTTTCACCCACCCCCACTAGCCACAATATTAAAAAAATACACACCCCAGCCCCAAAATAACTACATAAATAAATAATTATATTATATATATATATATATATATATATACCCAACAACACCTATACCCCCCTAACATACTGTATAGTAATTGGTACAATGACTATTATCCACAAAAGGATAATAGTGCAGTTGTCCATTTACAATACATACACAACAATAAAGACTTTAAATACATATAGCACTCACCCATGTCCCACTGCCACGATGAAGGCCATCCTCATCTTCATCCTGCCCATGCCCCATCCGCTTCTGCAAAACAAACACAAGAATTACAACATCCAAATTAATGTCCCCTAACCCCTTAATCACCATAGCGGTTATTAACCGCTACAGTTATTAAGGGGTTAAGCCACCATCACCCACATACCCTCCCCCACAAAGCCCCCCAACCACCCTCACCCAATACCCACAGGGGAGTCCTACCAAATACCCTTGGGCCTAATACCCCCTCCCCCAGCACATACAGTACAATAATGTGCCAAATAACTATTATCCACATAGGGATAATACATTATTTGGCCATTATTAAACACATTCAATAACGTTAAAATGTAAAGAAACTTGTACTAACCTCATCAATAAGAAGTCTCCGTCGCCAGCATCATCCTTGGGGTCCGTTGCCAACATTAGAAATAGCCACAACATTTCAATATCATTAACATAACACTGAACCCCTTAATCACCTTATCGGGTACTAACCTGAAAGGTAATTAAGGGGTGAAGCCATCCTGCAATGCCTACAACAGTTATGCATAACATCTTCAGTGAAATAAAAATCAATTGCCTAACCAAATTCCATTTAATCATTCAATCTGTAGGCTCACATGCCTCATAAAACATTGCATTTACAGTGTATACATGTAGCATAACATGTAAACTGCATGTACACTGGCGACACACTTTATTCGAGCTCGGCTAGTCCCACGAATTCGGGTATACCCGGGTGTATTGAGGTTTGTGACTGTTTTCTGCCCGAGTGCATTGAGGTATTTTCCAAGCAGGGATTGAAGCATTTTATTCCTGCTGGCTGCAATACTGCACAGTATATATATATATATACTGCATTACAATTCATGAATTTATGCCATCTGGTAGACACGCGAAGCATTGCAGCCTATTAAATCCTAATCCTTATCATTTAACAGATCAGCCGCCCGTCAGCCAGGCATGAACCCAGGCTGGGAAGGCAAACGCAACGGGGCTTGTCAGAGGTGAGGAGCGGCGCATTCCAGGTATCTGCCAGGTACATACTGGGTATTTGCTCGAATAAAGTGTGTCGGTGCAGTACACGCTGCAAATCAATGTTAACAATACAATAATGCCACTCAAATCGCCATACATCACAAGAAGTATATTATTTAATACAATAAACTCACCATCAATGAATTACCACACATCAATTACATCCCTAAACAATTAAAATACCATCCATACCAATTACACAATGAACTAAAGCTATCCTAACAGAGAACCACTTCAAAACATAGAAAAAAGTACACCAACAAATACAATATACTAAAGCAAGGCTTTCCATATCCTATTGTACGGCCTGGAAGCCCAAAACTTACATCTGTCTAAAAATAAAATACATTTAGCACACATCAATGCATAGCCACAATGATTAACAATACAGAATTAGAAGCTTTAACAACACTATCATTTCTTACCCTGTATATATATCTGTACACATACATACAGACATACATACAGTGGGAAGAAATGATATGCATTATAAAAAATGAAAACATGAAAAAGCAACACAAAAAACAGTTACATTAAGTACATTTCTTTATTTAACTTACCATTACTTGCCCCCACCGACTCCCGTTGATCAGCTTACTCACGAACCAATCCACGACACCATCCACGACACCATCCAGGAACAAATCCACGACACCATCCAGGAACAAATCCACGACACCATCCAGGAACCAATCCAAGAACAAGTGCAGGAACCAATCCAGGAAGCAAGCCACGAAGAAATCCAAGAAACAATCCACGACACGATCCAGGAACAGGAACCCATAAAAGAAAAGAAAAAAACAAATTAAACATTAAAATAATAAAACATGACAATCAAGGGTTGTACTAGTTTTATTCTTAGTGAATCTGTATTACAATACCTTGTTCCGGGGTCTTCTTGACATCCGGTGCCACGCCCTGGTCTTCAATCTTCAGGAGGAGGTCCGTCCTCCTCGGCATCTGCCTTCAAAATGAGACGACATAGGCTTTTATAGGCCTATGACGTCACATTTGTCGTCATATGGTTCCCACGGCCCTGATTGGGCCGTGAAAACCATGTGTTTTGGCCGATGTAAAAAAATTGATGACGTCACTTAAAGGCAATGCCAGCACAGCCAATCAGAATGGCTTTGCTGCTATTGCCTTTAAGAAAACGTCATGAAATGACACATGGCCGGACTCACATGGTACTTGAACCAATCAGAGTAGGGATGGAGTTCCCACGCTCTGATTGGCTGGCTTACCATGTGAGTCCGGCCATGTGTCATTTCATGACGTTTTCTTAAAGGCAATAGCAGCAAAGCCATTCTGATTGGCTGTGCTGGCATTGCCTTTAAGTGACGTCATCAATTTTTTTACATCGGCCAAAACACATGGTTTTCACGGCCCAATCAGGGCCGTGGGAACCATATGACGACAAATGTGACGTCATAGGCCTATAAAAGCCTATGTCGTCTCATTTTGAAGGCAGATGCCGAGGAGGACGGACCTCCTCCTGAAGATTGAAGACCAGGGCGTGGCACCGGATGTCAAGAAGACCCCGGAACAAGGTATTGTAATACAGATTCACTAAGAATAAAACTAGTACAACCCTTGATTGTCATGTTTTATTATTTTAATGTTTAATTTGTTTTTTTCTTTTCTTTTATGGGTTCCTGTTCCTGGATCGTGTCGTGGATTGTTTCTTGGATTTCTTCGTGGCTTGCTTCCTGGATTGGTTCCTGCACTTGTTCTTGGATTGGTTCCTGGATGGTGTCGTGGATTTGTTCCTGGATGGTGTCGTGGATTTGTTCCTGGATGGTGTCGTGGATGGTGTCGTGGATTGGTTCGTGAGTAAGCTGATCAACGGGAGTCGGTGGGGGCAAGTAATGGTAAGTTAAATAAAGAAATGTACTTAATGTAACTGTTTTTTGTGTTGCTTTTTCATGTTTTCATTTTTTATAATGCATATCATTTCTTCCCACTGTATGTATGTCTGTATGTATGTGTACAGATATATATACAGGGTAAGAAATGATAGTGTTGTTAAAGCTTCTAATTCTGTATTGTTAATCATTGTGGCTATGCATTGATGTGTGCTAAATGTATTTTATTTTTAGACAGATGTAAGTTTTGGGCTTCCAGGCCGTACAATAGGATATGGAAAGCCTTGCTTTAGTATATTGTATTTGTTGGTGTACTTTTTTCTATGTTTTGAAGTGGTTCTCTGTTAGGATAGCTTTAGTTCATTGTGTAATTGGTATGGATGGTATTTTAATTGTTTAGGGATGTAATTGATGTGTGGTAATTCATTGATGGTGAGTTTATTGTATTAAATAATATACTTCTTGTGATGTATGGCGATTTGAGTGGCATTATTGTATTGTTAACATTGATTTGCAGCGTGTACATGCAGTTTACATGTTATGCTACATGTATACACTGTAAATGCAATGTTTTATGAGGCATGTGAGCCTACAGATTGAATGATTAAATGGAATTTGGTTAGGCAATTGGTTTTTATTTCACTGAAGATGTTATGCATAACTGTTGTAGGCATTGCAGGATGGCTTCACCCCTTAATTACCTTTCAGGTTAGTACCCGATAAGGTGATTAAGGGGTTCAGTGTTATGTTAATGATATTGAAATGTTGTGGCTATTTCTAATGTTGGCAACGGACCCCAAGGATGATGCTGGCGACGGAGACTTCTTATTGATGAGGTTAGTACAAGTTTCTTTACATTTTAACGTTATTGAATGTGTTTAATAATGGCCAAATAATGTATTATCCCTATGTGGATAATAGTTATTTGGCACATTATTGTACTGTATGTGCTGGGGGAGGGGGTATTAGGCCCAAGGGTATTTGGTAGGACTCCCCTGTGGGTATTGGGTGAGGGTGGTTGGGGGGCTTTGTGGGGGAGGGTATGTGGGTGATGGTGGCTTAACCCCTTAATAACTGTAGCGGTTAATAACCGCTATGGTGATTAAGGGGTTAGGGGACATTAATTTGGATGTTGTAATTCTTGTGTTTGTTTTGCAGAAGCGGATGGGGCATGGGCAGGATGAAGATGAGGATGGCCTTCATCGTGGCAGTGGGACATGGGTGAGTGCTATATGTATTTAAAGTCTTTATTGTTGTGTAAGTATTGTAAATGGACAACTGCACTATTATCCATTTGTGGATAATAGTCATTCTGCCCATTACTATACTGTATGTTGTGTATTGCTGCTATGTTTATTGGGGGCATTTGTCCCCAATAAACATGCTACTATGCGTTAACCCCTTCATTGCCTTAGCGGCTATCCGCTATGGTAATGAAGCAGCATTAATGTATTTTAATAATATTGTGCGGAAGCAGGAGGCCCCCTGAGCTGAAGCGCATTTATTTGTGGCTCAGAGACCCCCTGCCTCCCGAGTTACAGGCCCCGGTTTGGGCCATCGGTTACAGTGTGGACGCCATGTTTATTGCGGGGACGCTATAAACATGGCGGCGACACTGCCACCCGATGACACATACCGGGGCCTGTAACTCGGGAAGCAGGGGGTCCCTGGTCCACAAAGCAATGCGGTTCAGCTCAGGGGACCCCCTGCTCACTGTACAGTATAATTAAAAAGACATTCATGCTGCTTCATTACCGTTGCACATAGCCGCCAAGGTAAGGAACGAGTCTTTATTGATGTGTGTGTGTTTTATTTATACTATACATGTGCAGATGGTCTCCGGAGCAGAACAGCGTTGGTTTGAGGTCCAGGGACCCCCTGCCCCCCGAGATACAGGCCCCTTTATGGGGTGCCGGTATCCCTCTGGTTTGTTTACAGGCCGCGGTCACGTGATCGGGACCTTTAAACGCCGAGGGATACCGGCACCTCATAAAGGGGCCTGTATCTCGGGGGGCAGGGGGTCCCCGGACCTCAAACCAACGCGGTTCAGCTCCGAAGACCCCCTGCACATGTAGAGTATAAATAAAAGTTGTTTTTAAATACTTTTTTTGGTGCCGAAGTTTGCGCTGAGAGAGCGGCTTGTCTCTCTCAGCTGCAAACATCTATCGGCACCAAAGGCTTATCGGGAGCCTTATCGGGAGCCAGGCTGTATCGCCACAGCTCATCGGCAGCTTTGCTTTCGCAGTGCTTCAGCAGGGATCGGAAGGATTCGGCCCTTACTGAATACTGCGAGGGCAAATCGCCCAAAAAATACATTTTCGCAATTCGTGCCGAAAATTTTGTATCGGGGCTTACTGCATGAGGCCCTTTGTGTCATCATGAGAACCTGATCTTCATCTTTTATGTATTCAAACTCTAGTGTCAGTGCAATATGGTTCACAGACCATAGCTTTGACTTTCTATTGAAAAGGAAGATTTATAGAACCAGAACTTTCTGCCAATTCAGGATGTTAGGGAAATAGGCTGCAATTCTGTATATATAAATTCTATTTCGATTAGACAACCTGTTATCTGTGCATTTAGATGCAGTATTTTGACAATGTAGTCCCTCACTCTGTGAACATGCTACTAAATATACATCATAAATAGAGATCGCAAAAGTGTTCCAACTTTGATCACAAAGTTAAAAATATTTTTTACATTTCACATTTTGAGAAATATTTTGCAAAGCTTTACAGGGCTAAAAAAAAAAGTCATACTGTATATGCTGCAGGAATTTGTGAAATGTTATAAGATTGAGAATGCTATGTCCTGAAATATGGCTTTTGAAAAGAGGGAGAGATTTGGAGAGATAAAAAGAGAAATGATACGTTCACATATTTAAAATCTTATTTCTCAGGTACCTCATGTGCATTCACAAGTATGTTAAAGCCATATATTTAAGGGTCAGAATCTCGCAGTTTTGTGGGGAAAAAAATTAAACAAATATATTTGAAAACAAAAAGGAAAAAGGCCCACTTTTGCATGATTTGTGAACTTGGGTGAAACTGTCACACACCACTAATTATAAGTAGCATTTCTCATGCTGCTTAGTTATTCTTGTTTTTATGCCAACTGCTTCTCTATATGCTCAGATTGTCAAAGCAGCCTAATGTAATTCACTTCTACACTAGGGGCATATTCTTGTAGCTGAGAGTTGGTTACTGTGTGGGGAAAGAGCCCTTTCCGATCGAATTTTGCAGGTTTTCGCATTCTGTAAGCCCTTCTCACATGACCAAATCATATGAGAAAGGCTTTATATCAAATGGTTTAATTCCAGCTATTGAAATCTAATCGATATGATCAAAATGTCTCAAACTCGCATTTTCGCTCCATTCGCTGGAATTCTACTAGGGGCACCATGCAGTAAGCGGCGGGAAGGCACTTCTCGCCACTTTCCCGCCAAAAAAGCCTATCCGTATTCAGTAAGGGGCGGGAAAGTGGCGAGATTCAAAAAACCCACCAGTTTGGCTGGCGTTTTTTTTTTTCCGCCGGTGGTGAGGCGAGAAGGCACTTTCCGCCTAAAAATGAAACATTTTCCGCCATGCTGTATTCTGCAGCTGGCGTATTTTGCAGCTGAATTTCGACCCTGAGAAACATGGAAGAGAGAGAAGGCAGCTGTCTCGTGCCGTGCGGGGGTATCAAACACAAGCTGGAATTCACGTCTGAATAAAATATAATCTTGCGTTATTTCGCTACAACGTTCCCATAGAGGAGAGGCCCAGGCAAGGGCATCTCCAGTGAGTAGGGTGTAAATATACGCAATCTTAGCACGGCCAGTAGGAAACATGGAGGGAGACATCTCAAACTGCACCTCACATTGGTTTAATAAACCACGGCAGTTGAGGGGGTCCCCATCATAGCGATTCGGAGAGGGAATCCGTGGGCCAGGGCCGGCCTAGGTATTGGCCAAGGTTGGCGCAGAAACCGTGGAACCCTCCTGACGGGTGAAGGTTGCTGGGAAACCATGGACAGCTGATCGCTAACAAAGCGTAAAGCCTCTATGGTAATAATTGTACCTACCTCAGGGGGGTCTGCGTTTGTTGGTCTCTGCATATTGTCACGCCTGTATGCCTGCAGACCAAGCTAGACCCCAGTACTGAGGTGGGAACGGTATGATACCACACACCCACAGCAGTGGGAGCAAGCCCGGAGTGTGGTATAGCGTTGCTGGGCTTGTTGGAAGAGTTGTTAGAGTATACTTGCAACGCTTGGGGAATGTCCGTGAGAATAGTCGTGTCCGTTTGCCAATGTCCAGGGATCCAGAGAGTAGAGTCGTCAGAGGGCAAGCCAGGTCCTAGGAAGCCAGAGGTCAGCGAAGTCATACGTGTAGCAGAGTTCAAGGGATACCAGAGAGCAGAGTAGTCCAGGGTACGCAGGGGGCAAAGCCAGGGAAATCCAAAGTAACACAGGAGCAGGTAATAACAGGAGCACAGAAGAGCACAGCATAGGTCAGGTACACACAGGGAAACAGGAACTATGCAGAGTGAGGAAGAGGTGGACAGACAGGGATTATAAAGGAAGGTGTGCCAATGACAGAGAGGGGTGGAGTAGAGAGAGAAGTGGGTCTATTTTGATCTGGTTTAAAACTGATTGGCCGGCGAAGCCGATCAATTCAGTTGAACAGCAATTCTACTTGTTGCCAAGTAGAACAAAGAAAAACCAGTCAAACAAATATTCAAAAGAAGACCAACAAGTGCACTGTTGAAGTGCACTTAAAGCAGAAGGGTTAACTCTAAAGAACCCTTGATGGGGGATACCGAGCAGAGCACCCCGCCTAATGCCCACTGGGAGGCAAATTCTGAAACCGTCCCAGTAGACTGGGCGTACGAGTACTCTGCCCAAATACGGGAGTGCACCAGCGCCCGGAACATGACCACGATGTTTGTTCGGACCCCCCCCTCCAAACACTGCCTCCTGGTTTTACAAATGGCTACCTTAGCCAATGCCAGGAGCAGGTTGACGAGGAGATCCCTAGGCTTATCGTTCCGGGACACTGGGCACCCAAAAATAAAAAGATGAGGGGATAAGTGTAGCCAGAACTGCAGGAGAAGGCTCCTAAAGAAGGAAAAGAGGGGCTGCAGTCTGGCGCAACTCGAATAAATGTGATATACGGACTCCCGCTCGCCACAAAAGGGACAGGCGGCAGGGGAGTCCGTGAAATGTGCCAAATACTCTCCTGTGCTCAGTGCACCGTGGAGGACCCTCCAACTCAAATCCCCGGCGGGACAGGGAACCAAGGATGAATAGAGTTCCCTCGACCGGGGTCTCTCGCCCTCGTTCGCAGGAAATACCCGCCTCCAGATAGTATCTGGGCGGGTGACAAGGGCGAGGTAGTGCACTATATGGAGCACTAGAGAATACAGGACTTTCCTCGGCATGCCGCGGAAACATGCCGGGGACATATCCCCCAATCTATTGAGGTTGGGGGAGAGAAGAGCCCGAGGGGGTTGCCGTTGCTTTGGTTCCACGCAAAGATCCGGAGAGCTGAAGTTGATAGGTTGACAAGGCTCTCCGGTCTGCAATACCCCCTCAATGAAGGTGCGTGAGTCGGGGTGGATGGCATCTTTAATCTCCCGGATCAAATGATGAGGGATGCGGGCAGTACGCAGACCCATACGGGGCGCGAGCACCTCTGCCCTAACCCAGTCTCGCCGCCCAAAGTCCAGGAGATCCTGACTCTGGTCACCTGCGCCAGGATTAGCCAGCGGCAAATAGAGGGTGAATCCAACATCCGAGCCCCCACTGCCGGATTATACAGCAGGGGCTCGTCGAGGAAATCAACCCCCTTCGCCTGTTCCTTACTGGTCGCGGAGACCAATTTCCAGGCCTTAAGTAAGTCCCGGTAGTATGCCAGCAGCACCGAGAGGTCTCTACCTAAACCCTCGGGCCTGATGATAAACAGTTACCTCATATTGCGCAGCTGGCGAAAGAAACTGGTCGCCAGCTGGCACCACTGCGGAGACGGATCAGCGAATTGGTATCTCTGCAGGTATTGGAGGCGGAAAGTGTGTAACTGGGAGCGGACACACACCACTCCCTGTCCACCTTCCTCCAAAGGGAGACATGCAACTCCCGCAGAGACCCAATGCTTCCCCATCCAGAGGAAAATCCATCAACCTCCTCTGGAGCTTGTTGATAAATTCGGGGGTTGGACCCATGGCTATCAGCCGGTGCCATAACTGACTGGCCACCAGCTGATTAATCACCAGGGTTCTTCCCCTAATTGAAAGCATTCGCGACAGATACACCCATGACCCCAGATGAGCAATGACCCGTTCTTCAAGATCACTGATGTTTTCTGGGGCAGGGTCCTCCGCAGCAGACAGATAGACTCCCAGATACTTGAGAGTATCGCTCTCCCACGAGACATTCCGAAACGCGGGGGGCAAGGAGTTCACCTGTAAGGGACCCACCAAAATGCCAGAGCACTTGGACCAGTTGATCCGAGCAGAAGAGGTCACGGTGTAGACTTCTTGGCACGCTTGTGCCCGCTCTAGATCATCTAGGTCCTGGGCCACGAGGAGCATGTCATCGGCATAAGCCGACAGGACTACCCGCATGTCGGGCTCCTGCAGCACCAGCCCGGTGAGCCTCCTCCTCAGTAGGCAGAGGAAGGGCTTAATGGCCAGCGCGTACAGTTGCCCAGACAGGGGGCACCCTTGACGTACTCCCCGACCAAACACAAAAGGTGCCATCAGGGACCAGTTGATCTTCACCAGACACTCTGCAGAGGCGTACAGCATCTGGAGAAAGCCCACAAATTGTGGGCCGAAGTCAAAAGCCTGCAGGGTCTGCATAAGGTAACGGTGATCCACTCTGTCAAATGCCTTCTCTTGATCTAGGGACAGGAAGGCGAGTGATAGACCAGTCCTCTGTGCGTAGTGCATCAGGTCCCGGACCAAAAAGATGTCATGAAAACTCCTGCCCGGGACAGTATAGGACTGGTCGGGGTAAATTACATCTGCCAGCACGGATTTGAGCCTCAGCGAAAGCGCTTTGGCTACAATCTTATAGTCCGTGCTGAGCAGTGAGACCGGTCGCCAGTTAGAGATCTGGCGGAGATCTCCCTTTTTCGGCAGCAGAGACAGTATTGCCCGCCGACACGAAAGGGGCATCTCACCGGTCTCCAGGGCTTCGGCTAGGACCTTGGTGAAATCAGGTCCCAGCATCTCCCAGAAAAACCGGAAGAACTCCACAGTCAGCCCGTCTAGCCCCGGCGTTTTTCCGCGGGACATGAGATTGAGGGCTTCAGAGAGCTCGACCAGAGTCAATGGTAACTCAAGCCGCTCCCTTCCATCCTCACCGACCGTGGGAAGCCCCTCCCATAAAACCCTGCATTTATCTGGCTGGATGGACTCTGGAGAGAAAAGATTTACATAGAATCTCCGGGTTCTGTCCCGGATGCTCTCCGGGTCAGTCAGAGGGGTACCGTCCTCTGCCAACAAGCAGGTGATATGTCTACGGTTTCCCCTCTTTTTCTCCAGCACGTAGAAGAGGCGCGACCCGCGATCCATCTCCCAAAGGAAGTGGATGCGGGTTCGCACATACGCACCCCGAGCTCTCCGATCTTCCAAGTCCCGGAGAGCGCACTTCCTCTCCACGTACATACTCTGCAGGTATTGGTCTCCTGCCACAGACAGCCGCTTTTCGAGATCGAGCACCTCCTCCCTGAGGGCCTCGATCTCAGCATCGCGCCGCCCGCTTGCACCTTTGGTGTACTCCTGACACACGAGGCGCAGATGAATCTTGCCCACATCCCACCACTGCTCTAACGTGGCAAAGTCTGACCTGCAACCTCTCCAGTCCATCCAAAAGTCTCGGACCGATGTCGCAAACCCCTTGTCCTCCAACAACGTATTGTTGATGTGCCAATAGGCGACCGAGGGTGCTGCAGGTAGCAGCGTCACCGTCACGGACGCACAATTGTGGTCCGAAAACGGTGCAAGCCTAATGGCACTGGACTGGGCTCTTGACAGGCTGTGGCTGGAAATATACAGCCTGTCGATCCGGGATAGGATATCCGTTCACCCCTAAACACACTAACATGGGTGAACTCAGTGGATGCCTCAGGATGTTGTTCTCGCCAGACGTCTACCAAGGAGTAGCGGGTGATGACCTCCCGCAAGGCCGACGCAGAACACGGGTGTGGCTCCGGACCATTCCGGTCTTTCCGAGCCTCGAGGGTTCAGTTAAAATCACTCCCGAGCACCACGTATTCGTCCGTGTCGACTGTCTCCAGGTATTCAGACATTCTGACGAAGAACTGCCTTCTCAGGGGTCCGGTGGCAGGAGCATACACGTTCAGGAAATTAAACGTGTAGTCCTCGTGCTGGACCCTGAGATGCAACAGGCGACCTGGAACAACAGTTTTGGCAAGCAGTAGCTCTGGTTGAAAGGACTCAGAGAACAGGGTCACCACCCCACTAGATGACGAAGTGAGGTGGCTAAAGAAGACACTGCCTCTCCACTCCAAATGACAGCTGGCTTCAGCTTCTGGAGTGGTATGGGTTTCCTGCAGGAAACTCACAGAATACTTTCCCTTCTGTAAAAAGGAGAGTACCTGGAACCTGCGAAACCCGTCCTTACTGCCATTCACGTTAAGCGTACCAATGCTCAAAGCCATTGGTAATCAGGAGTTTTGCTTTCCACAGGCGCTCAGGGAGCTACACCCCGAAAAGCCTTTATGTGGTCTCGCATCAATTTATGAAATTTCAGGACACGAAGATGGATAGGCCCAGAGATTTTGGCCTTGTGGTTAGCCCTGATGTATACTAAGAGAGAGTGGAGAATGACCGAGGCATCCTTCCACCTTCCAAGGGCCAACTGCACCTTCGTGGTTCCGTGTTTGCAGAGGGTATCCTACAGGAAACCATCTAGCTCCTGGGCAGGGATAATGGGGGTCAAAGAGTCCACCGCCTCCACGGTGCCAGAGGACTCCTCACTGAGCCCCAACTCCCCGAGCTCCTCTTGACTGAAAAACTGAGGATCCCCGCCCTTCCCTGCGGATGCCTTTCTCAGCCTTAAAGTGGGTCCCCTCCTCGGTGTTTCCACGAGGGGGTCCACTATATCCTCCACATCCAAACCCGAGTGGGATGTTCCGGGGTAGCTGGTGGCGGTATTGCGGAGGTAGCGGTCTCCCTAGTGTCCTCGGGGGCCAACGAGGCACACAGTGCCCTCCTGGTCTCCTCTACCACCATGCGAACAAACGGTATGCCACGGACGTTCGCATTAATCGCGGGAGGGCACTTTTCAGCAAGCACCTCATAGGGAGGGTCCAGCCCAACAGTCGCCTCCAACAAAGTGCCAGACCAAAACTCCTCACCAAGAGAGTTCACATCTGGCATCTCCCAGATGCAAAATGAAGTGGTCGCTAAAACACCCTCACCCACACACGCCTCCCCCGCTCCATCCTCCAAACCCCCAATCACGGGGGTCAGCCTTAGCCCATCCCCTTCTTCCAGTGACACAAACCGGGGCTCAGCCTCAGGTGTGCCACCCGAAGGCAGCACAGACGGAGGGGGATCCTGGCCGACCTCCGAGTTCCCGAAGACAACTGCGTCCGGCGCGGCAGATTCACCGAAACAC
Organism: Ascaphus truei; assembly: GCF_040206685.1. Classification (NCBI taxonomy): domain Eukaryota; kingdom Metazoa; phylum Chordata; class Amphibia; order Anura; family Ascaphidae; genus Ascaphus; species Ascaphus truei. The sequence continues at coordinate 134,259,048 of NC_134486.1, read as the reverse complement.
AAGTCCCCGGGGGATGTTCTCCAACTGGGAGGGGTGTTGGAAGGCTCCCCAACGTCCATTTCTAGGAGCAATGCCTCATGTTGTTGAGCACTTTGATCTTCCACCCCAGGGAAGCCGGGTACCTCCTCCTGCATTCCCTCCAGATCTTCGAGGGGGGACTGCATATTTATGGGGTCCGGCTTACACTGGCTAATCCTAACCTGTGGGCCAGACAGGGCCACCTTGTGCGGAATTGATGTTGCATTCCGCTTTGGAGACTTCTGAGGGTGAACGTAATATGGTTCACCCTCCTCGCCCTCCTCAATCACCCTCTTGTTCTTAATTTTTTCTTTCCTCTTCCTGGGGATTGATTCCCAAAAAAAGGGTACCGCTACCTCCTCAGCGGGAGCCTCCCACCGCTTCCCCGCACCCTGTACAATGCTTACAATGGGGGTAGGGTGCTCCTGGGGGGAGACAGCGACAACAGAGGGTGACTTCTTCAGGGTGACTCTTTTCTTCTCCCTCTTTTTCCTGGGGAGAAGTGCAGACTTTACCGCCCGAGATGGGGCAGCGACATCTCCTGCGGTCCCAGGGGAGACCTGGGGGGGACCTGGGCCCCTGAGGGCTCCGTCGCAGTGGGCGCAGCGCTACAGGGTGTCTCCTCCCTGGGGGGGACAGTGACAACAGGGGGAGGCTGCTGCAGGGTGACCCCCTCACCCTCTCTCCGCTCCACGGGAAAGGTGCAGATGTCACTACTTGAGACGGGGCAGCGACATCTCCTGCGGTCCCAGGGGGGACCTGGGCCCCCGAGGGCCCCGCCCCGGTGGGCGTAGCGGCACAGGGTGTCTCCTCCCAGGGGGGACAGCGACAACAGAGGGTGGCCACTCCAGGGCGACCCCCTCCCTCTGCTCCCTGGGGAGAGGTGCAGATGTCACTGCTCGAGATGGGACAGCGACATCTCCTGCGGTCACAGGGGGGACCTGTGCCCCCGAGGAGCCCTCTGTGGTGGGCGCAGATGTCACTGTTCGAGATGTGACAGCGATATCTCCTGCGGTCCCAGGGGGGGCCTGGGCCCCCGAGGGCCCCGCTGTGGTGGGCGCAGACGTCACTGTTCGAGATGGGACAGCGACATCTCCTGCGGTCCCAGAGGGGACCTTGGCCCTCAAGGGTTTTTCCTTCTCCCTCTGTTCTTTGGGGAGAGGTACAGACGTCACTGTTTGGGATGGGACAGCGACATCTCATGCCATCCCAGAAGGGACCTGGGCCCCCGAGGGCCCCGCTGTGGTGGGCATAGCGGCACCGGGTGTCTTGGCAGAAGGAGGGGCGTGTGCAGGAGCTGAATTGGTATTTCTATTCCCTTTGGGGCAACTCCTACGAGTGTGCCCCAGCTCCTTGCACAAATAGCACCTTACCCCCTCCGTGCCATAGTACACGGTGTATGTTATGCCCTCGTAGGGCACCCCAAAAGAACCCTTCAAAGATTCTTTGCTCCCCGGCAGCAGCACTTGTACCTGCCGCCTAAATGATAGCACGTGCCTCAGCGCTCTAGCCCTGCAGCCCAGTGGAATTTTTGTTATGGGAGATTTAATATCTCCCAGGGCTTGCAGGCGTGGGCGCATGAGGCTGTCTGGGATGAGGGGGGGCACATTGGACAGGACGATTTTTGTGCCTAACCCCTCCATGGGTTCTATGGGGATGTAGATCCCCCCTACATTGATGCCTTTCTGCACCAAGGTGTGGGTGGCAGCCAGCGTACGGAGGAAGAAAATTCCCCTCCCATACATCTTGCTGGCCGCCACCACAGCAGAGGGACCCACAACGTCTGCCACAGCCCTCACATAGATCTCTATGTTAAGGCCAGGTGACATTGGGCACCTCACCCCAAGCTTCCTGCTCACACCGGGCGTGGACCCTGCTTTGTTGTTGCTGGGGTCAACGCCTGCAGCTGCCACCTGCACCCATGTTGGAACTGGGACTGCAGGGGTTAAACTGACAACAGGAGCCGGGGGAGGTGTGGCCAGGGCACTGGATGTACCAGGCCTAGGGCTGTGGTTATTGATCCTAGGGGCCCCTGTTTTTGGAGTCCGATGTCCAGGTGTGGCCCCCGTTGCTGCACTAGTCCTATTCCCTCCAGGCATGATAATATAAGCCTCTAAGTAAGGGGAGGAAATAGTGCTTAAGGAGAGAGATGTAGAAAGGAAACTGTCCCTTGAAGAACCAAGTAACTATCTCTGCACAGGTAGGGGAAGAAAAACAGCTTCTTTAAAAAAAAAAAAAAAAAAAAAAAAAAAACCTGCTCTAATCTTCTCTTTCTCCCCTTATTAACTCTCGCTCTCTTACAAGAAACCACACCACAATATTGAAGGTCTTAAAGTAAGACACAGAGCTCCCAAAAATTGCAAATGACAGAAAGGAAATCAGGCTTAAAATTAAAGTGAAACTAGAAGTAAAATAAACAGCCAGGAGTAGGGGAGGAGAGAGGGTCTGAGACTACAGTTTCCAGCCAGCCACAGTGTAGCTTTGCTGGGTTGAATCACTGCAGCCTCTTTGTGAAAAACAAAAACGGTTTTTAAACCTGAAAAAGCACCCAAAACCCTCTAAAAACTCACAGTATACTCCCCCACAGATCCACAGCAAAATATAACAAATAAAGAAAGAATAAAGCTGATTCCTTACCAAATGCCTGGGAGCTCTTCACACACGCTTCTGAGTGAGAAGCTGGAGATAGGTCAGGGGAAGAAGAGGAAGAGACAGGAGGGGCAGTCAGGGGAATGGCCTGTACAGCTTGGCAGGTGGAGAAAGGGGAAACCTGATAAGAAGCATCTGTGCGCGCTGCCCCTGTAAGCTGGGGATGCACGCACACAGGTTGCAACACAGGCGCGACCCGCACAGAGCAGGGGAAGACCGCAGGAGGAGGACGGAGCCAAGAGGAGGGAAATGCCCGGGAGGCCTGTGCCCACGCAATGGCCAGCAAGGGCAGGGAAGAGCATGCACGTGCATCCTCCATGGGCTGAGGGGACGCACGCACTGGACGCGTCACCAGGCGCGCGGAACGCCACACCACGGGCACCACGCGAGGAGGAGGCAACGGAACGGATGGCACCACAGGGGAAGGTAACGGAGCTACCGCGGGGGAGATGGAGCAGGGAGGATCAAGGCAAGGGTTAAGGGAGCGCGTGGGTATGCGGGACCTGCGGGGGATGCGCTGCGGTAAGGGGGGAGAGGTAGAAGGTGAAGGAGAGGAGTGAGAAGGAATAGAAAGGGTGACAGGAGATGGGAGAGAGGACAAGGAGAGGAAGGAATCTCCTGAGTCGTCACAGAAAGATAGGGTATGGGTGTCAGTGGATCCCAGACTAGGCCTAGATTACCCCTCAGGTCCCAGTTAGGGCCCAACTACTTTGGTGATGGTGAGGTTAATCAGGCAATTAATAAAGGTATAATGCCCAGCTGATTAACCCCAACTCGCATTGCGAGTGAAGGGGTTAAAAGTATTTGCCTTACCCTGATATATTTGCCACGGTCCCAGCCTTCTTATCACCATTTTACAGCCTATCCCTGCCAGCAGTAATAGAATTGCATACAAACTGTGCTATTAGGTTTTCAGGCACAACATGGCATTGTGAGCGCTGAAGCAAGCGCTGATTGAAGAAGCGTGGCTGTATATGGGAGGTCGTTTTGAAGACTAGGTATCCATTTTCAAGCACTCGACCTCGTAACCGCAAGGTCAATTGAATAAGGGCTTTAAGGTTAGATTTGAAGTGTTTTTTTTTTCCGACAGAATGTATCCGTGCCTTGTTAGCTCGAGTAACTTGAAAGGGGTAAGTCTATTGCCGTGGGAAGTCGGTCAATTGGCGTGAGAACAAGGTGAACTTAGAATCCCACGAGAGCCTTTCAATTAAGTGGGCGAAACTGGCGAACGGAGACAGCTAGCACTCTAATTTTTGGAGTGCAAGTCCAAGTAAATAAACCATGCACCCACATATCAAATGTATTAAAGTGGCATAAGCAGAACATATTGTTTTAATAAACTGTCATATACTGTGAGTTTTAAATGTACAGTCAGGGAGAAATATTTTCTGCAAGCCCGGGAAAAATCCTTTAGCATGTTAATATACTAAGGGTGAATGAGCTGAGGGTATTTTTCTCCCTACACTTCAAAGAGCCTCCGCCAAGTGGGATACTCTGGGGGTCATGCACTAAGCGGCGAAAAGTCACTTTTTGCCTGTTTTGTGCCAAAAATGCCTACTACGTTCAGTAAGCCCTGAGAAGTTGCGAAAAAAGCGAAAAAAGCGAAAAAAGCGCCGTGTTTCTTGGAGGTTTTTTTTTTCGGCAGAGGTGAGGCGAAAAGGCACTTTTCGCCGCTACTAGCCATGTTTTCAAAGCCGCTCAATTCTAGTTGCCCCTAGCAGCGTTTTGCCGCTACTCGCCGCTCTAGAATGTAGATTTTCACGCAAATCCATCACGGCAACTCAAGTTGGCAAGTTGGTGGGGGAGAAGCATCGGCAAGGACGACACTTAGAAAAAATCAGGCCTTTTTCCTACCTGGGATTGATGCCGGGAGTCTCCAGAGCTGATATCCATTAATACCAGCACCGGAACCCCCCGGCATGCATCCGAGGCAGGAAAAATGCATTTAGAGCCCACTTCATTACCTTAGAGGCTAACCGCTAAGGCAATGAAGGGGTTAACTACCCGTGCCGGGTTTATTGTGGGTAGCCGGGGTGGGTGAGGGGTTATTTGGCACTTGGTGGCTGTTTAGGGCTTGCAGGGGGGATTGCGGTGGACTTAACCCCTTCATTACCTTAGCGGTTAATACCGCTACGGTCATGAAGGGATTATGCCCTCCCGCTACCCACCCGCAAGGCCTAAACACCCACCGTTGGAGAAAATACCCACTTCACCCACCCCTGCTAGCCACAATAAAAAAAACTACACACTACTTGCCGATAATAAATAAATAAATATATAAATAAATAAATAAAAATAAATATATATATATATATATATATATATATATTTATATTTATATATATATATATATATTACATCAACAAACCCTATAGCCCCCTAACATATAGTACAAATATGCACAGCAATGATACTATAGGCCGGCGGTGGCCCTCAGGTGTTCCCCACAGGTGTCCCTGCGGGCCTGCAGTACCAATTCTGTGCCCCCCAAAAATAATTAAAAAAACACATAAATACTTATAAATAAATAACCCCCCCTAACACATACAGTATAGTAATGGGCAAAATTACTTTTATCCACATATAATAATAGTGCATTTGCCCATGTCAAATACATAAAGCACAATAAATACAATAAATACATATTGCACTCACCCATGTCCGGCTGCCACAATGAAGGCCATCCTCATCTTCATCACCGCCCATGCCCCCTCCTATGCTGCAAAACATAAACAAAAATAAAATGAGCCATTGTAATGTCCCCTAACCCGTAATTACCCAAGCGGTTATTAAACGCTATGGTCATTAAGTTGTTAACCCACCCTCACCCACCACTCGGGAGGCCTATACAACCTCCCCCACTACCCACCCCATGAGGCCTTGCCACCCTCACCCACTACCCACTGGGAGGCCTACCCACCCTGGCAAGGGGACAATAACCCCTTCCCCCACCCCGCTAGCCACAATAATCATAACTATATTTAATAAACAATACAAACCCACCCACCCCCTGTTCCCCCCCGCATAAATTCTTGATTTATTATTTTACAGACAGGGTTAATATCCCAGGCTTACAGGAGTCCCCAGTGGAAACTGGGGCGGGTGTCCGCAGGCCCCACATTGGCCCAGAGAAGGGGTGCACACAGGGTCTGGAGGCCTACGGGTGGTCCCTGTCAGACACTGTGGTCCTCCAGGTGGTCTCCGCGGGTCACCGTGGGCCCCAAATTGGGTCTCCACAGGCAGGCCCGCGGGTGTTTGGGGGGCCCTGAGTCAGCCCCACAGGTGTCTTTGGGTCCTCGGTGGTTCCCACGGGGGTCTGGGGGCCCTCGGGTGGTCCCTACAGGTCCCCCACAGATGTGGGGCCCCTGGATCTTCCCTGAAGGTGTCCCCTGTGAATCTGTAGCCTGGTACCCGTGGGAACCCGGGGAGTCCTCAGGTGGTCCCGCAGACCTAAGAAACCAACCTTGTATGTAAAAAAAATAAATATATATATATATACAGTATGGGGCCTGCGGACACCCGTCAGGACCACCAGGGACTCCCGTGGGTGGGCACGTCGCATCTTGGATGCTATAAAGATGGCGGCGACACTGGCACCCGATGCCCCATACCAGGGCCTGTAATTCGGGAAGCAGGGGGTCTCTGAGCCAGAAATCAATGCGATTAAGCTCAGGAGACCCCCTGCTCCCGTACATTATTATAATAAATACATGAATGCTGCTTCATTACCATAGCGGATAGCCGCTATGGCGAATTATTGTTTACTGATATGGGTGTTTAACACGCACAAAGCATGGCGAGTTCAAACCCCTGGCAAAAGCAATTTTTCACTGCTTAGTTCATTACCCCTTCTGAGTCTAGTGAAATGCAGCGTTGAAAAGCCTCAGAGATTCCAAGTGTGAAAATGGCCGAGAAGTTGCTGAGTGCCATATTTTCCGGCAATCAGCATGAGTCATTGACACCTTGGGACCAAACCCTAGACTGAGGGTCGCCAAGCTGAGGGTGGACCTCCGGTATGTTAAACCACATAGGTGTCAGGCTGACACATACACTTTACCAACCAGAAAGCTCTTTTTGCCCGGTCTGCAAACTTCGGGAAAATCGGGGATTGGTGGGTTAAATGTTCCCACGTAGGGGATTGGGCATGCATGTTAGAGATAGGTCTGTGAACTCTATAAACGTTCCCGCCAAGCTATCCCCTGTGTGATTCCTGACATATCCAAGCATTGCATAGGATTCTGTCGAGTACAGCAGTAGCGGTTCCAGGACACAAAGGGTTAATAACATCGCAACTAAGGATTTACCCCAAACTCAGGAATTCATTAGCCCTGGTGACTTCCGAATGAATTCTAATGAACTACTACGAAATTCCTTCATTTGACGGAGATACAGTATTAGATCGGCAACTTGCGATCTAGCCAAACGGACTTTAAATCAGAGACTGCATTTCTTGCGCTTTAGTTCAAAGGGCAATTTATTTCATTTTCCCTATCCCAGTAAGTGTTGTATTAAGTGTATTCTGAGGTTGTTGTGTGTTTGTCTATCAAGGAAATAAATGACAATTTATTTTGCCCTCCTAGTTGTGTTCAATCGAGAACCCCAAAAATATAAAAGTGTTGATAAGTACTGGTCCACCGTGACAACCACCTTCAATTTGTGGCTGCTACAGGGAAAGGCCCCCAGATAGTGATATTTCTCCAGTAGCTAAGTAGTGATAGGCATCAGCGATAGGACGCCACACGGTGACTTGCGGCCGGTGGTTTGGGACCAGACTACCCATAATAATAGACTCTTAAAGGTGAGACCCTCCAGCGGGATTTCACCCCAAGAACCTCGGCAGAAGGCCGCCTCTCCACGAGCACCCAGAGGAGACAAGTGAATGTCTGCCTGCGAAACGGCATTCACAGGACTCAAGAAGAGCCTCACAGAAGCCCCAGTCCTGGCTTACACCGATCCGGAGAAACCATACATCCTGCATGTGGATGCCTGTAACAGGGGACTTACCCTGTTCAGAAAACTTGCCTCTAATCCAGCAGTGTGCGGGTTAATTGACCAGCACATGGCTGATTAGAGGTGCTAGAAAAAGCCTGCCTCTGAGACAGGAAGTGAGACTCCTTAGCTAACATGTGAGCTGAACTAGGAAACAGAGCAGAGGTTCCTGAGTCTCCCCGGTGAGACTGACCGAGAGAACACAGATGTCTGGAGCTGACAAATAAGACTTCTAAACCTGGATGCTGATTATCCGGAGAAAAGGCAGCAACCCAGCAAACAGAAAAGACTTTATTTTCCAATGACTGTTGTCTATATATATCTGTAGGAACGTCTGATTACCCAGTGCGTCCTCGCAAAGCAGCAGGATAAACTGAAGGCTACCCTGACCATCACCAAAGCATCGCTAGAGGCTAAGCTTAGAGGCCAGGTGACTCGGTACAAGAGGGAGCGCAAAAAGGTCCAGAAACTGAGACGAGTATCTGCGGCCCAAGCGAAGAAGTTCACAGTGCTCCACAAAATAAAGAATGATAGGTGGAAACAAGCTCATAGAAAGCACAGGGAAGAAATAAAGACCCTGAAAGGAGAATGGCAGGAAACACTCAAGAAACAACGTGAGACTCTACAGCCCAGTAACTTACAGGTGCCTCCAATACAGGAAAATGTATTGGCTCTGCCCAAGCATCTATATCCCACAGTAACTAGGGCCTGTGACGACAAGGGTACAGTGAAAGCTGGGGATACCACTCACCTTCAAAACAAGATTACGAAGTTTGAGCCACCTAAGAAAGCACTAGCCAAACCTGCAGCCGCCCAACAGGCAACAAACAGAGGTAGGAGTGCAGAATCAAAGCCAGAAGAATCCTTAGCTGAGGAAGCTGAAAAGATAGGACATTCTCTGGAAATGGAGCTAGAATCGCAACTCAATCCCAAAGAAGCTGAACTGGCGACTACATTGAATGGGAAAAGTGCAGGAAAACAGCTTCAAGAACTGAGGGCTCAAGTGGCTGCTCTTGGGCACTCTTGTGATACCAGGAAATGGACATTTGGTGCTAAAGTGGAGCACATGGGAAGGATGGTGAGAGAGCGATTTGCATAGGCGCTCTGCGACTGTCGCCATACAGTCTGCCTACAAAAAGAGGAGTGCCCGATACAGGGGAAATCTCAAGACCATGTGGTCAGTAGAAAGACTGTACTTGGAAAAAGTTCTCCTCGAGCGACTGAGGACTGCTGATCTCAAGCACCTTCTGGAGGAGACACTACTAAACTGGAGGAAGGGCTCCAATCCCAGCAGGACTGAGGGTTCTCCTCCATCCACTCTCATTCAAGTCACAGAGATATCTCGAATGAGAGTGGGAGGATGGGCTTTGGTCCGTGGCAAGCCCGAGCTTCCCACAAACAGAGGAGGTATGTAACAGGGGACTTACCCTGTTCAGAAAACTTGCCTCTAATCCAGCAGTGTGCTGGTTAATTGACAGCACCTGGCTGATTAGAGGTGTTAGAAAAAGCCCGCCTCTGAGACAGGAAGTGAGACTCCTTAGCTCACATGTGAGCTGAACTAGGAAACAGATCAGAGGTTCCTGAGTCTCCCCGGTGAAACTCACCGAGAGAACACAGATGTCTGGAGCTGACAAATAAGACTTTTAGACCTGGATGCTGATTATCCGGAGAAAAAGCAGCAATCCAGCAAACAGATAAGACTTTATTTTCCAATGACTGTTGTCTATATATATCTGTATGACTTGGGCTATTGAATAGCTTGGGTAGCCACCCAGTTAAAAAGGGCTGGAATATAAGGATACATATATGCCAAAGTGGGGCAGGTTTTGTTTGGCTCACTATTTCTCTTAAGTTGCTCTTTGATGTGTTTAAAGCGACAGGCACATTAAAGCCTTATTTAATTTCACCTTAAAACAGTCTCCATTGTGTACCTCTGCACATGTCCTCTTACAATTTCGAAGTACGAACGGACAACAACCCCCTGACTTATATTCTTACATCCACCAAATTGGATGCCACTGGTCACAGGTGGCTGGCAGCCCTCTCCAATTATCAATTCACTTTGAAATATAAACCTGGGCCTTTGAACATTGGAGCCGATGCTCTGTCCAAGAGACTTGGACTGAGTACAACACCAGGCGATGATCTGTGGGAAGAAATCCATGGACATGGGATTCAAGCAATGTGCTCCACTGCTGCAATAGTGGAGGACAAAGTCGCTTTCTCCTAATTGAGAGTGACTGGTTCACTGGGATTCCAACCCAATGCACTCCCCGCCACCTACTGCCATCCAGATGGCATGGCCATCACCCAGGACACCATCCTAGAATGGAAGGAATTAGTACAGGCCCAGATGTGTGACCCAGTGGCTAACTCCATATGCTAGGCCATCCAGCAGGACAACCACTCTTTTGTGAGATGTGCTCCTTCCGACACCGTCTCGGTCATCACGAGGGAATGGGACAAGTTCCACATAGAGCGTCGCCTCCTCTACCGGATCGACCCCTACGACAATCACCCTGATAGGAGACAGTTGGTTCTTCCCTGAAGTCTGCAGTACCATGTATTATGATTCCTGCACGACAACCATGGACACCTGGAGGTAGATAAGCTTCAGATTAGTGAGGGACCAATTTTTCTAGACCAAAATGCGGGAGTCCGTAGAATGGCATTGCGGAAATGCCTGAGGTGTATCCAACAGAAGACACTGCGCATCCGTGCAGCCCCAATGGGCCATCTGAAAGCGTTCCCGACAAAAGATCAGAAAGCTCTGTGGGAGAAGTATTTCTGCTGAATCAGATGCATTCTGACCAGGGAAGGGACTTTGAGAGCAAGTTGCTAAATATTCCGAAATCCAGAATTACTCTGTATCAACCTGCTAAATATTCAGAAGTCCAGGACCACTCCGTATCATCTATAGGGAGACGCTCTGCCGGAGAGGTTCAACCGAACATTGCTAGACATGCTAGGCACTCTAAAGGGTTCTCAGAAAGCCAAATGGAGCAAGCACATTGAAGCACTGGTGCATGCGCACAACTGCCCAGGCATGAAACTATGGGATACACACCGTACTTCATGATTTTCAGGCGAGAGGCACGACTGCCTGTGGACATCTGTCTCAGGGTATAAACCGATGGGGTACGCAATATGGCTCACTATTGATACGTGAAGCGACTTCAGGATAGACTGCACCGCGCCTATCAGCTAGCGGAAAAGGCCTCAGCCCATCTGAATGCATGTAACAAGCGAGGGTATGACCATGAGGTCCGCTATCGGGAACTTCGGCCCAGAGACGATGTTCACCTACGCAATCTAAGGATCCCCGACAACAGTAACAGCCAGTGAGCCAGAAGAGTCCGCAGAGACTACAGAGTCCATAACATAATCCACCCAAGATCCTCCGCAACTTCAATTGAGACTGGTGGGCACCTCCCAAAGGAGCATCGGGTAATGGACCTGTGCCTCGTGTACCCTCACCAGAGGTTTCAACAAGCCATCATCTTGATCCCAGAAGCCCAAGTTTTGTGCTAAGTAGAGACTTTACAGAGACTGAGTTGCCACTTAGGACCAAGGCCCCAGGACTATGATAGACTCTCCCCAGTGGGAAATACTGAAGAAGAACCTCGAAGGAGCCAGCGAATGAAACACCCTCCCAGTAGAGTGGCATATGATTCGCTAGGGGCGCTGAGTCTCAGCAGCTAGCTAGGAGCAAACTAGCCTCCATTATAAACATGTTTGTTGAAATGAACAACATTTTTTAAAAATATGCATGTGTTAAGTTGTATACCTACCCTGCAATTTTTATTATATAAATTGTTGTGCATACGTTGTTCCCAAGCGGGAATATTGGAGTCTCCACCAGGGAGAGAATGTAGCCAGGTCCCCTGCCTCCCCCCCCCCTTACCTCCGATGTGGGCGCGGGGAGGGGGGAGGTTACAACAGCTGCCGGTGATGCAGGAGTGGTGCGGCTATTGGCGAGGCTCCAGTGCTCCAGTGCTCGAAGTCAGATGGCGAAAAAAGCGCCGTGTTTCTTGGAGGTTTTTTTTTCCGGCAGAGGTGAGGCGAAAAGGCACTTTTCGCCGCTACTAGCCATGTTTTCAAAGCCGCTCAATTCTAGTAGCCCCTAGCAGCGTTTTGCCGCTACTCGCCGCTCTAGAATGTAGATTTTCACGCAAATCCATCACGGCAACTCAAGTTGGCAAGTTGGTGGGGGAGAAGCATCGGCAAGGACGACACTTAGAAAAAATCAGGCCTTTTTCCTACCTGGGATTGATGCCGGGAGTCTCCAGAGCTGATATCCATTAATACCAGCACCGGAGCCCCCCGGCATGCATCCGAGGCAGGAAAAATGCATTTAGAGCCCACTTCATTACCTTAGAGGCTAACCGCTAAGGCAATGAAGGGGTTAACTACCCGTGCCGGGTTTATTGTGGGTAGCCGGGGTGGGTGAGGGGTTATTTGGCACTTGGTGGCTGTTTAGGGCTTGCAGGGGGGATTGCGGTGGACTTAACCCCTTCATTACCTTAGCGGTTAATACCGCTACGGTCATGAAGGGATTATGCCCTCCCGCTACCCACCCGCAAGGCCTAAACACCCACCGTTGGAGAAAATACCCACTTCACCCACCCCTGCTAGCCACAATAAAAAAAACTACACACTACTTGCCGATAATAAATAAATAAATATATAAATAAATAAATAAAAATAAATATATATATATATATATATATATATATATATATTTATATTTATATATATATATATATATTACATCAACAAACCCTATAGCCCCCTAACATATAGTACAAATATGCACAGCAATGATACTATAGGCCGGCGGTGGCCCTCAGGTGTTCCCCACAGGTGTCCCTGCGGGCCTGCAGTACCAATTCTGTGCCCCCCAAAAATAATTAAAAAAACACATAAATACTTATAAATAAATAACCCCCCCTAACACATACAGTATAGTAATGGGCAAAATTACTTTTATCCACATATAATAATAGTGCATTTGCCCATGTCAAATACATAAAGCACAATAAATACAATAAATACATATTGCACTCACCCATGTCCGGCTGCCACAATGAAGGCCATCCTCATCTTCATCACCGCCCATGCCCCCTCCTATGCTGCAAAACATAAACAAAAATAAAATGAGCCATTGTAATGTCCCCTAACCCGTAATTACCCAAGCGGTTATTAAACGCTATGGTCATTAAGTTGTTAACCCACCCTCACCCACCACTCGGGAGGCCTATACAACCTCCCCCACTACCCACCCCATGAGGCCTTGCCACCCTCACCCACTACCCACTGGGAGGCCTACCCACCCTGGCAAGGGGACAATAACCCCTTCCCCCACCCCGCTAGCCACAATAATCATAACTATATTTAATAAACAATACAAACCCACCCACCCCCTGTTCCCCCCCGCATAAATTCTTGATTTATTATTTTACAGACAGGGTTAATATCCCAGGCTTACAGGAGTCCCCAGTGGAAACTGGGGCGGGTGTCCGCAGGCCCCACATTGGCCCAGAGAAGGGGTGCACACAGGGTCTGGAGGCCTACGGGTGGTCCCTGTCAGACACTGTGGTCCTCCAGGTGGTCTCCGCGGGTCACCGTGGGCCCCAAATTGGGTCTCCACAGGCAGGCCCGCGGGTGTTTGGGGGGCCCTGAGTCAGCCCCACAGGTGTCTTTGGGTCCTCGGTGGTTCCCACGGGGGTCTGGGGGCCCTCGGGTGGTCCCTACAGGTCCCCCACAGATGTGGGGCCCCTGGATCTTCCCTGAAGGTGTCCCCTGTGAATCTGTAGCCTGGTACCCGTGGGAACCCGGGGAGTCCTCAGGTGGTCCCGCAGACCTAAGAAACCAACCTTGTATGTAAAAAAAATAAATATATATATATATACAGTATGGGGCCTGCGGACACCCGTCAGGACCACCAGGGACTCCCGTGGGTGGGCACGTCGCATCTTGGATGCTATAAAGATGGCGGCGACACTGGCACCCGATGCCCCATACCAGGGCCTGTAATTCGGGAAGCAGGGGGTCTCTGAGCCAGAAATCAATGCGATTAAGCTCAGGAGACCCCCTGCTCCCGTACATTATTATAATAAATACATGAATGCTGCTTCATTACCATAGCGGATAGCCGCTATGGCGAATTATTGTTTACTGATATGGGTGTTTAACACGCACAAAGCATGGCGAGTTCAAACCCCTGGCAAAAGCAATTTTTCACTGCTTAGTTCATTACCCCTTCTGAGTCTAGTGAAATGCAGAGTTGAAAAGCCTCAGAGATTCCAAGTGTGAAAATGGCCGAGAAGTTGCTGAGTGCCATATTTTCCGGCAATCAGCATGAGTCATTGACACCTTGGGACCAAACCCTAGACTGAGGGTCGCCAAGCTGAGGGTGGACCTCCGGTATGTTAAACCACATAGGTGTCAGGCTGACACATGCACTTTACCAACCAGAAAGCTCTTTTTGCCCGGTCTGCAAACTTCGGGAAAATCGGGGATTGGTGGGTTAAATGTTCCCACGTAGGGGATTGGGCATGCATGTTAGAGATAGGTCTGTGAACTCTATAAACGTTCCTGCCAAGCTATCCCCTGTGTGATTCCTGACATATCCAAGCATTGCATAGGATTCTGTCGAGTACAGCAGTAGCGGTTCCAGGACACAAAGGGTTAATAACATCGCAACTAAGGATTTACCCCAAACTCAGGAATTCATTAGCCCTGGTGACTTCCGAATGAATTCTAATGAACTACTACGAAATTCCTTCATTTGACGGAGATACAGTATTAGATCGGCAACTTGCGATCTAGCCAAACGGACTTTAAATCAGAGACTGCATTTCTTGCGCTTTAGTTCAAAGGGCAATTTATTTCATTTTCCCTATCCCAGTAAGTGTTGTATTAAGTGTATTCTGAGGTTGTTGTGTGTTTGTCTATCAAGGAAATAAATGACAATTTATTTTGCCCTCCTAGTTGTGTTCAATCGAGAACCCCAAAAATATAAAAGTGTTGATAAGTACTGGTCCACCGTGACAACCACCTTCAATTTGTGGCTGCTACAGGGAAAGGCCCCCAGATAGTGATATTTCTCCAGTAGCTAAGTAGTGATAGGCATCAGCGATAGGACGCCACACGGTGACTTGCGGCCGGTGGTTTGGGACCAGACTACCCATAATAATAGACTCTTAAAGGTGAGACCCTCCAGCGGGATTTCACCCCAAGAACCTCGGCAGAAGGCCGCCTCTCCACGAGCACCCAGAGGAGACAAGTGAATGTCTACCTGCGAAACGGCATTCACAGGACTCAAGAAGAGCCTCACAGAAGCCCCAGTCCTGGCTTACACCGATCCGGAGAAACCATACATCCTGCATGTGGATGCCTGTAACAGGGGACTTACCCTGTTCAGAAAACTTGCCTCTAATCCAGCAGTGTGCGGGTTAATTGACCAGCACATGGCTGATTAGAGGTGCTAGAAAAAGCCTGCCTCTGAGACAGGAAGTGAGACTCCTTAGCTAACATGTGAGCTGAACTAGGAAACAGAGCAGAGGTTCCTGAGTCTCCCCGGTGAGACTGACCGAGAGAACACAGATGTCTGGAGCTGACAAATAAGACTTCTAAACCTGGATGCTGATTATCCGGAGAAAAGGCAGCAACCCAGCAAACAGAAAAGACTTTATTTTCCAATGACTGTTGTCTATATATATCTGTAGGAACGTCTGATTACCCAGTGCGTCCTCGCAAAGCAGCAGGATAAACTGAAGGCTACCCTGACCATCACCAAAGCATCGCTAGAGGCTAAGCTTAGAGGCCAGGTGACTCGGTACAAGAGGGAGCGCAAAAAGGTCCAGAAACTGAGACGAGTATCTGCGGCCCAAGCGAAGAAGTTCACAGTGCTCCACAAAATAAAGAATGATAGGTGGAAACAAGCTCATAGAAAGCACAGGGAAGAAATAAAGACCCTGAAAGGAGAATGGCAGGAAACACTCAAGAAACAACGTGAGACTCTACAGCCCAGTAACTTACAGGTGCCTCCAATACAGGAAAATGTATTGGCTCTGCCCAAGCATCTATATCCCACAGTAACTAGAGCCCGTGACGACAAGGGTACAGTGAAAGCTGGGGATACCACTCACCTTCAAAACAAGATTACGAAGTTTGAGCCACCTAAGAAAGCACTAGCCAAACCTGCAGCCGCCCAACAGGCAACAAACAGAGGTAGGAGTGCAGAATCAAAGCCAGAAGAATCCTTAGCTGAGGAAGCTGAAAAGATAGGACATTCTCTGGAAATGGAGCTAGAATCGCAACTCAATCCCAAAGAAGCTGAACTGGCGACTACATTGAATGGGAAAAGTGCAGGAAAACAGCTTCAAGAACTGAGGGCTCAAGTGGCTGCTCTTGGGCACTCTTGTGATACCAGGAAATGGACATTTGGTGCTAAAGTGGAGCACATGGGAAGGATGGTGAGAGAGCGATTTGCATAGGCGCTCTGCGACTGTCGCCATACAGTCTGCCTACAAAAAGAGGAGTGCCCGATACAGGGGAAATCTCAAGACCATGTGGTCAGTAGAAAGACTGTACTTGGAAAAAGTTCTCCTCGAGCGACTGAGGACTGCTGATCTCAAGCACCTTCTGGAGGAGACACTACTAAACTGGAGGAAGGGCTCCAATCCCAGCAGGACTGAGGGTTCTCCTCCATCCACTCTCATTCAAGTCACAGAGATATCTCGAATGAGAGTGGGAGGATGGGCTTTGGTCCGTGGCAAGCCCGAGCTTCCCACAAACAGAGGAGGTATGTAACAGGGGACTTACCCTGTTCAGAAAACTTGCCTCTAATCCAGCAGTGTGCTGGTTAATTGACAGCACCTGGCTGATTAGAGGTGTTAGAAAAAGCCCGCCTCTGAGACAGGAAGTGAGACTCCTTAGCTCACATGTGAGCTGAACTAGGAAACAGATCAGAGGTTCCTGAGTCTCCCCGGTGAAACTGACCGAGAGAACACAGATGTCTGGAGCTGACAAATAAGACTTTTAGACCTGGATGCTGATTATCCGGAGAAAAAGCAGCAATCCAGCAAACAGATAAGACTTTATTTTCCAATGACTGTTGTCTATATATATCTGTATGACTTGGGCTATTGAATAGCTTGGGTAGCCACCCAGTTAAAAAGGGCTGGAATATAAGGATACATATATGCCAAAGTGGGGCAGGTTTTGTTTGGCTCACTATTTCTCTTAAGTTGCTCTTTGATGTGTTTAAAGCGACAGGCACAATAAAGCCTTATTTAATTTCACCTTAAAACAGTCTCCATTGTGTACCTCTGCACATGTCCTCTTACAATTTCGAAGTACGAACGGACAACAACCCCCTGACTTATATTCTTACATCCACCAAATTGGATGCCACTGGTCACAGGTGGCTGGCAGCCCTCTCCAATTATCAATTCACTTTGAAATATAAACCTGGGCCTTTGAACATTGGAGCCGATGCTCTGTCCAAGAGACTTGGACTGAGTACAACACCAGGCGATGATCTGTGGGAAGAAATCCATGGACATGGGATTCAAGCAATGTGCTCCACTGCTGCAATAGTGGAGGACAAAGTCGCTTTCTCCTAATTGAGAGTGACTGGTTCACTGGGATTCCAACCCAATGCACTCCCCGCCACCTACTGCCATCCAGATGGCATGGCCATCACCCAGGACACCATCCTAGAATGGAAGGAATTAGTACAGGCCCAGATGTGTGACCCAGTGGCTAACTCCATATGCTAGGCCATCCAGCAGGACAACCACTCTTTTGTGAGATGTGCTCCTTCCGACACCGTCTCGGTCATCACGAGGGAATGGGACAAGTTCCACATAGAGCGTCGCCTCCTCTACCGGATCGACCCCTACGACAATCACCCTGATAGGAGACAGTTGGTTCTTCCCTGAAGTCTGCAGTACCATGTATTATGATTCCTGCACGACAACCATGGACACCTGGAGGTAGATAAGCTTCAGATTAGTGAGGGACCAATTTTTCTAGACCAAAATGCGGGAGTCCGTAGAATGGCATTGCGGAAATGCCTGAGGTGTATCCAACAGAAGACACTGCGCATCCGTGCAGCCCCAATGGGCCATCTGAAAGCGTTCCCGACAAAAGATCAGAAAGCTCTGTGGGAGAAGTATTTCTGCTGAATCAGATGCATTCTGACCAGGGAAGGGACTTTGAGAGCAAGTTGCTAAATATTCCGAAATCCAGAATTACTCTGTATCAACCTGCTAAATATTCAGAAGTCCAGGACCACTCCGTATCATCTATAGGGAGACGCTCTGCCGGAGAGGTTCAACCGAACATTGCTAGACATGCTAGGCACTCTAAAGGGTTCTCAGAAAGCCAAATGGAGCAAGCACATTGAAGCACTGGTGCATGCGCACAACTGCCCAGGCATGAAACTATGGGATACACACCGTACTTCATGATTTTCAGGCGAGAGGCACGACTGCCTGTGGACATCTGTCTCAGGGTATAAACCGATGGGGTACGCAATATGGCTCACTATTGATACGTGAAGCGACTTCAGGATAGACTGCACCGCGCCTATCAGCTAGCGGAAAAGGCCTCAGCCCATCTGAATGCATGTAACAAGCGAGGGTATGACCATGAGGTCCGCTATCGGGAACTTCGGCCCAGAGACGATGTTCACCTACGCAATCTAAGGATCCCCGACAACAGTAACAGCCAGTGAGCCAGAAGAGTCCGCAGAGACTACAGAGTCCATAACATAATCCACCCAAGATCCTCCGCAACTTCAATTGAGACTGGTGGGCACCTCCCAAAGGAGCATCGGGTAATGGACCTGTGCCTCGTGTACCCTCACCAGAGGTTTCAACAAGCCATCATCTTGATCCCAGAAGCCCAAGTTTTGTGCTAAGTAGAGACTTTACAGAGACTGAGTTGCCACTTAGGACCAAGGCCCCAGGACTATGATAGACTCTCCCCAGTGGGAAATACTGAAGAAGAACCTCGAAGGAGCCAGCGAGTGAAACACCCTCCCAGTAGAGTGGCATATGATTCGCTAGGGGCACCCCATTATGAGTCTCAGCAGCTAGCTAGGAGCAAGCTAGCCTCCATTATAAACATGTTTGTTGAAATGAACAACATTTTTTAAAAATATGCATGTGTTAAGTTGTATACCTACCCTGCAATTTTTATTATATAAATTGTTGTGCATACGTTGTTCCCAAGCGGGAATATTGGAGTCTCCACCAGGGAGAGAATGTAGCCAGGTCCCCTGCCTCCCCCCCCCTTACCTCCGATGTGGGCGCGGGGAGGGGGGAGGTTACAACAGCTGCCGGTGATGCAGGAGTGGTGCGGCTATTGGCGAGGCTCCAGTGCTCGAAGTCAGATGGCCAGCGCCTTATAGTAGCGATGGCCATCTTAGGCTATGCTCCGCAGGGGAACTACATATGCCAGGATCCTCTGGGTGGCCCAATCACATGATGTGCAGCAGCCAATCGGGCTCCGAGGATCTACTGCGGTAAAAGAGATACAGTTTGGTGCAAAGAGTCATGCGGGGGCAGTTGGATCCAGGAGGCAGAAGGCGAAGGTAGGGTCTGGGTGTCAGTGGCTCCCAGACTACACCTTGATTAACCCTCAGGTCTCAGTTACAGATGCAGAAGCCGTTATTTGAACACTTCACGCGTTGTATACCTCGGAATACCCATGTCATGGCGCAGGATTTCTTCCAACCATACCGCCGCTTCCCGCCTTATCACGCGAGTGCAGAAAATAGCATTTTAGTGTTAAACAGTGTTAAATACTGAAATTGACACAGTAGCACAGTAGCACAATACTGTACACATTACAATTAATTCCTTTCATTGCACACAAAGAAACAGAATACATAAAATTCAAACAAATCAACAACGATAAACACGTGTGCCTGGCACAATTGGCCACCTTAATGCCGCGTGGAGTACAGCAGTGCACACGAAAACAGCTCTGATTTGTTTGAATAACGGCCGCTGTATCTCTAGGCCCCAACCATCCTCAGTTTGTGGCTGCTATAGGGAAAGGCCCCCAGATAGGGACATATCCCCAGTAGCTTAGCAGTTATAGGCATCAGCGATACACAGTGACTTGCGGCCAGTGGTCTGGGACCAGACTACACATGATAATAGACTCTTAAAGGTGAATCCTCCAGTGGGATTCATACCACGCAGAGGCGGATGCCTTCGCGGACAGACGATGTCACTGGATCAGGCGGATCACTCATGTTATTCGGAGTACCCGGATACTGGAGTGCCCAGAGAGGTAAAAGTTCACCAACAGTCATCAGGGGTAGCGCTACACCCTACACTTTTGGATGGGCCCTGACATTGGGGAAAGGACAGCAAGGATATTGGTGCCAAGCACCCTATGTACTCTGGGGACACTCACCTGGTGTATTGGGTTAGGCCTTCTGGTATCCAGACAGGTTACGACAGTACCGTAGTTCCTTTTGTTACGGGGAAAAGGGGTTAGACACTACCTTTTTTTGTTTAAGCTCTGCTTGGATAGTGAATGTGAATTCTTTAAATAGAGATTGTAACTCTTTTCTGTATGCCGGTACCAGTATCTCTGATTAAGGTTCAGATGAAGACAGGGTCTCCCACAGCTTGAAGTGAGCTGCCACGTGGTGGGATTCCCCTACTAGCAAATAATTGGGAGACCGGCATAGAGTCATTGATTTTTTGCTTTGTTTTCATTCTCAAGAATTAGTGTGCTATTGAGTTGCTCATAGGTAGGGAGATAAGTGAGAAACACTGATGTTTAGGTGTTAGTTCTATTAGATATGATTTGTCATCTAATAAAACGTTATTTTAAATAGTCATTCCGCTCCACCTTACGTGTTTCCCTTTGATTTATATTTTTATTTGCATTGGTAAGTTATTTCACATCAGGGAACAGCATATGGTGAGAGAGAAAGCGGGGGGGGGTGAGAGAGAAAGCGGGGGGAGGTAAGAGAGAAAGCAGGGTGGGTGAGAGAAAACAAGGAACAAGGGGGAGGAGAGAGAGCAAAATGATGTGAGAGAGTGGGGGATGAGAGAGAAGGCAGGGTGAGAGAGAAAGGGGGTGAGAGAGCAGGAGGGGTGAGAGATCAGGGGAGGATGTGACAGCAGGAGGGGATGAGAGAGCAGGGGGCAGGGGGTGATAGAGCAGGGGGTGAGAGACCAGGGATGAGCGAGAAGAGGGGGGTGATAGGGGTGTGATAGAGAAGGGGTGATAGAGCAGGGGTGAGAGAGCATGGGGGGTGAGAGAGAGGAGGGGGGTTGAGAGAGAGGGGGAGTGACAGAGAGCAGGGGGAATTAGAGAGAGCAGGGGGTGAGGGGGGATGAGAGAGAGCAAGGGAAATGAAAGAGAAGGGGGTGAGCGATTGTAGGAGGGATGAGAGAGATCAGGAGAAATTAGGTGGTGGAGGTGGAGGGAGTGACTGAGATTACCAGCCACGCCTTTCTCATTTAATCAGCATAGGGACTTGAGTCTGAACATATATACTATAAATGTACGGTTACTTATTAAGCTTCTCTCACTTTTTTAGCGCACTTCGTCACACTTATTTTCAGTGCTTGTAATTGCCATGATTACAAAGCAGGAAAAATAAACATACATTATCCCCAGTATCAGTGCCTGTACAGGTATGTATGTAATACCATCAGGATAAAGGGCAGAGAAGTGCACAGTATAAAGCACAAGTGATAAGATAACTATACAGTTCCTGTCTCATCAATCATTGTGGTGCTTTACACAGTGACTGTGAGGATCCTGAACAGATGGCAATTAACCCCTCTGAGTGTGCTAGGGCACGTGCCTCCAAGCAGGTCCATTGAGGACGTTGGTAATTTCTAAGCAAAGTATGTTTATATAGTAAATTTTTATTTGTATAGTATCATCCATTTACATAGCGCTTCACAGCAGTAATAGACGCAACAAGATATATTGAAACATTATGGAAATAGACACTTAAGCATAAAGATTAGGAAAAAGGAGTCCCTCCACATGGAGCTTAGAATTCAAATGTTGCAATAGCAAGAATTTACAGAGACCGTAGAAGAGTGTTATGGTACTGTATGTCTGTATGCATCGGGCATATACTTTGGAGCTATTGAAATGCTTTGCCTGTATTGAAATAGGACATATCCAAAATTGCTTGAAGATGTGCGTGGCACTATAGCAGCCAAATGTAATAAATAGTATCTGGATACTTTAATGCTAATAGAGACATGCTCCAAAAATATTATTGTAGCATTAACTCAATGCCCAAATTGCCTTTTCTGCCATGCTTGATACACATGAGGCTCCATGGAGAAATTTAATTCAATACCTTATTTTTGACAACATAAGCAGGTTTTACAGTAGTGTCAATCAATGCAAAGAGCAGGAAGAAATGTGTTCCTTGGACATGCTGGAAATATAGTATGATACTGTACATTTAAAACATCACCCAATGTCATCACCTTACAGTCACCTTGTAAAACAGTTGGATGCTTTCTACTTTTGGATCATGTCCCACCATCTGGACTCTTGTCTTGTAATATACTCCTTCCCTGCTCTGGGCCAGTACTTATTTGCTAATTATATTCATTATTAAAGCTGTGTATATGCAAATATTCCTATTTGTGTTCATTTATATAATGATTTAACCCAATCAACTAAAGGTGTGACATTACTCCCAGTGAACCAAACATTTCCACTTGACTTTTTCACAAAAAGCAGAACACTTTCTCTGAAGATCTTAAAAAAACAGACACGTGAGAAGACAGGGGAACCACAAAAGGATTTTTTTGAAATTGTAAACTTTAAATGTTCACATGAAAAATCCCTTGCTTTCTATCTATCTATCTATCTATCTATCTATCTATCTATCTATCTATCTATCTATCTATCTATCTATCTACTATCCAGTGGTTGACAAATCACCAAAAAATCTTCTCGCCACACAAAAAAAATCTACTCGCCACCTAGTACCAAACGTATGCTGCTTGGGCCAATAGGTGCTCGCCACGATGTTAAATCCACTCGCACGGGGCGAGCAAATGTATAGGTTTGTCGAACACTGTATCTATCTATCGTCCTTATCTCCCTTATCGCCCTTATCTTCCGTATCTTCCGTATCGATACTATATTCCTTGTCTTTTCTATTTTCCTTATCTATTCTATCATCCTTATCTATTCTACCTTCCTTATCTATCTATCTATCTATCTATCTATCTATCTATCTATCTATCTATCTATCTATCTATCTGTCTGTCTGTCTGTCTGTCTGTCTGTCTGTCTGTCTGTCTGTCTGTCTGTCTGTCTGTCTGTCTGTCTGTCTGTCTGTCTGTCTATCGGTCTGTCGGTCTGTCTGTCTGTCTGTCTGTCTATATATATGCATCACCTTGAGAAAGGTCACTGGGGGACCGAAACGTCGTTTTTTGTGTCTTCTATCAAATATAGAAAATGTATTATTTACTTACCTGTGTGCTGTCCCTTGATGTCGTGTTGCAACCGGTATCATATGGTCTGTTATTGCTTTATGGGATAAGCACCAAAACGTATTTACTTGCAAATGGTGTTCCGGCGGTGCATTGGATTCTATATATATATATATACAGTTAGGTCTGGAAATAATTGGACACTGACACAATTTTCATAATTTTGGCTCTGTACACCACCATTAACACACATTCCCAGCTAGCTCAAACTCCCACACCCACCACATGATGAATATATATTTATGTCAACCAGAGAGCTACTGACCGTGGCAATTGCATACAACAAGAGACAGGGGGTGCCCAATGCAACATCCCATTGACAAAACATATATAATGAAAAGTATAAAGTAAAATACTTAAATAATAATAATAATAATATTAAATACTTGGTTATTTGGTTAACCCTTTGGCCAAAGCGTCATAAGCCTGCATACCAACGTCAAGGTATAACCAAATTAATGCAGGTTATACCTTGACGTTGATATGCAGGCTTATGAAGCTTTGGCCAAAGGGTTAACCAAATAACCAAGTATTTAATATTATTATTATTATTATTGAAGTATTTTACTTTATACTTTTCATTATATAAGTTTTGTCAATGGGATGTAGCATTGGGCACCCCCTGTCTCTTGTTCTGTACACCACCACAATGGATTTGAAATGAAACAACTGAGATGCAATAGAAGTGCAGACTTTCAGCTTTAATTCAAGGGGTTGAACAAAAATACCGTATGAAACATTTAGGAATTGCTACCATTTTCATACACAGTACCCTTATGTCAGGGGCTCAAATGTAATTGGACAAATGAATACAATCATAAATAAAATGTTCATTTTTAATACTTTGTCAAGAATCCTTTGCAGGCAATGACTGCTTGAAGTCTGGAATGCATGGACATCACCAAACGCTGGGTTTCCTCCTTTGTGATGCTTTGCCAGGCCTTTACTGCAGCTGTCTTCAGTTGTTGTTTGTTCATGGGTCTTTGTGCCTTAAGTTTTGTCTTCAGCAAATGAAATGCATGCTCGATCGGGTTGAGATCAGGTGATTGACTCAGCCATTGCAGAATATTCCACTTCTTTGCATTAAAAAACTCCTGGGTTGCATTCGCAGTATGTTTTGGGTCATTGTCCATCTGTAAAATGAACTTTGCTGAATTTAGCGGAATCTGAGCAGACAATATATTCCTATTCACTTTAGAATTCATCTGGCTGCTTCAATCTTCTGTCACATCATCAATACACATTAGTGACCCAGTGCCATTGTAAGCCATGCATGCCCATGCCATCACACTGCCTCCACCGTGTTTTACAGATGATGTGGTATGCTTCCGATCATGAGCCGTTCCAAGCCATCTCCATACTTTTTTCTTCCCATCATTCTGGAACAGGTTGGTCTTAGTTTCATCTGTCCAAAGAATGCTGTTCCAGTACTGGGCTGGCTTTTTTAGATATTGTTTGGCAAAGTCTAATCTGGCCTTTCTATTCTTGAGTCTTATGAATGGTTTGCACCTTGTGGTGAACCCTCTGTATTTGCTCAATTTTTAATGATCTAAGTTTATACAGTTGCTGAGTATTTGGAGATCTTTTCTAAGACTGTCACACAGAGACTTGTGTAACTTATGCCTTAATTATGGATGACACATTTGAGGATTGTGTTCAAGAGGATGGCGCAGATACATTTGTATTTAGATGCAGCGACCACACCAAAAGAAGCAGAAAAGCTGCACATGTCTTTGATGAAACTGGTAAAGTGTTTTGTGAGGAATCATCTGATCTGGTGACCTATTTTCAAAAGTTAGAATAATTACTATCACTCAATATCCGGTTATGGTGGGACATAACCTCCTTGGATAACTATGTGAGAGTTAACAGAATTCCAAGGGGGTTACGTATTAAAAAATCTCCCACCTTTGGATTTATCAACAAAGAATTTGAAAATAAATGGAGGATGGCCTTAGATGAGTGTTCCTTTAAACTCATGGGACTAATTATTACTCATAAGAAGGAAGAGAGATCTGCTTTAGAGAAGGACATTTTGGATTTGAAAACAAAATTAAAATCATTTAACAAAATGGAACATTTCTCTAATAATGACCTGATCCTGTCCCAGAATATAGACGAGGTAGAGAATACGATCTTGGAAAAGAAACAATCCAAGTTTGAAAGGGACAAGCAAGATTATCTTAAACATCAAGTATATTTTTGGGAACTACCCCCAAAACCTAACACAAATAGATTTAGAGGTAGATCTAAATCACCCCAACATAGATCTAATCAGAACAAGGGTGCCAACCAACCAACCCCTATAAAATCTATACTCAGAAATAAATATGCTGAAGCGTCTAGTGCAGACTCAGATCTTTCAGAGGGGGAAAATAGACCTACCTCAATTACATTTGAAAAAGAGAAATACGATGATCCCTGGAAGAAGAAAAACACAGGTGGGGTACTTCGCGAGTCCACTACCTCGGACAGATTGAGCCACACCACATATACCGGTGAAGATGATGCAAGACCATCCACCTCCTCCCTTGTACCCGCTTTTTTAGGACGCGGAGGTCCAAAAGGAAGAGGGGAAGCCCAAAGAGGGGCCACGAAGAGAAAAAAGTATCATTAGCGGAGGACAATGTCATTAATATCTCGAACGTGTCACTAACCATTGACCAATTAAAACTCCTGAATAAAGGGCTTAATTTTGCTCCGCTAAGTAACTTTGATCTCTTCAGTACCATCATAGACTTGCAGTGTTTCACTCGTAAGCTGGCACTAACCAAGTTCTTTTCAGCACACAAAAGTTCACCAAATGAATCAGGAGAGACCATGGACTCTGTTGCAAATGTTGATTTAAATGTATATTATACTAACAGAGAAATTCTTTCTTACAGGGAGCACTGTGCAGTTGCAGATTTGGAGGGTCTCCTTGGTGACCAAACGGGTAATTCATCCCCATATGAACTTTCTATGGATTTCTTCCAACACGAACATACAAATTTTAAAAGAAAGTCAATCTTCTGCGCCAACAACTCTAAGGGTCCCTTTATCTCAACATTTGAGAAACTTGTTGAGAGGGACCTTAGAATATTGGCAGAGGGGATCACGATTGGTCACCCCAAAGGGGATAATCTCTCGAGGACTGAACGACAAGAGCTAATTAATTTACAAAAAGATAAATCCCATGTCATTAAAAAAGCAGACAAGGGAGGAGCAATTGTTGTTCAGTCCTCGGAAGATTATAACAAGGAAGCTCTCAGACAGCTAGGAGACGTTGTTACATATAAAAAACTTCCCTCAGACCCTACTCAAAGATACCTCGTCCAGCTTAGGTCACACCTGGAATTGGGTGAAGTCCTCTATATTTTGGATCCTAAAGAGCTGGGCTTCCTGTACACACCAGACCCAATTATACCTATTTTTTATCATCTCCCAAAGATCCATAAAACCCTGACGCAACCTCCAGGTAGGCCAATTGTGTCAGGTATTGGATCTTTGGGAGATGCTTTATCACGTTATGTTGATTTTTTTCTACAGCCTCTAGTGCTCAGCCTGCCCTCTTACACTAAAGATTCCAGACATTTAATTGAAGACTTACAAACAATAAATTGGACTACCAACTGTGTCTGGGTGACTATGGATGTGAAGTCATTGTACTCCATCATAGACCACAGGCAGGGCATAGAGGCTGTACAGCACTTTCTTAACAAATCTGATCTCTCCCCTGCACTTTGTATTTTTCTAATTGAATCTATCACATTTTTGCTCACGCACAACTACTTTAGTTATGATTCACAATTTTATTTGCAGCTCACTGGCACTGCAATGGGTACGTCTTTTGCACCCTCTTATGCGAATCTTTTCATGGGGTTTTGGGAATCACTATTTATTTATAGCGATTTAAATTTATTTAGGAAACACATTTTGTTTTATCGCCGCTATATCGACGATCTGTTTTTGATTTGGGAGGGTGACACTCACACTCTGGAGCTTTTTATCCAGTCTTTAAATTCTAATAATTATAATCTACACTTTACACATGAGCACAGTAGTAATCAAATACACTTTTTGGATATCCTTATTTATGTTGATTTAATGGGAGAGATTCAGACTGACGTGTACAGGAAGCCCAACTCCAGGAACACTTACCTTATGGCGAATAGTAATCACCCATTGCCCCTCAAGAAAGGTATACCAAAGGGGCAATTTATGCGCCTCAAAAGGTTGTGTTCAACCGATGAAAATTTCATCAACCAGGCAAATCTAATGATTAACAGATTCAAGGACAGAGGGTATCCTGAAGAGGATCTAGTGAAAACATTTACAATAGTTAAAGCAATGTCAAGGGAGGAGCTTCTGTCAAAAACAAAAGGGAATAAGGGAGATCGCATCCAAAATGTACCCCTGTTTATCACCAGACAGAGCCGTCAATCAAACGACATCAGGTCCATTATAGCCAGACACTGGGAAACACTTACACTAGACTGTGACCTAGGAAACATCACAAAGGAAAGGCCCAAATTGGTCTTTCGTAGAGCAAAACCTTTATCATCTTATTTGTCACCCAGTCTCTTTTCATCCCAAAGTGTGGAAAAAATTAGTAATATACCTAAAGGGTTCTTCCCATGTGGACGGTGTAATGTGTGCCAGTATGCTAGACCAACTAAGGTAATTGATTGTCTAAAACCAAAGATTAAAAAACCCATACATATGTTTATCAACTGCAACAGTAGTCATGTAGTCTACATGATCAAATGCGGATGCAACAAGACCTATATTGGCCGTACAATTAGAGCGCTAAAAACGAGAATACAGGAACATGTACGGCTAATTAAGAAAAAGGACTTGTTGCACCCGGTCTCTCGACACTTTTCCTCCTGTCGACAAGGTGGCCTACATGGCTTTTCCTTTTTGGGACTTGAACATGTCCCTAATATGATAAGGGGTGGTAATAGACTTAAGATATTGAACCAAAAAGAGATGTCATGGATCTTTTGTACGGACAGTCTCCACCCACAAGGTCTAAATGTGGATTGGGAGCTGTCCCATTTTTTATAGACTGCTAGCCCTGTGTATCACAGTCAACTGTTTGCTGAATAGAGAGAGATATATGTATATATGGGCTGATGAACTGTTTGTTCCCTGGTTGAAGTACCTAGGGTCTATTAAAATACTAAAATACTACAATCTGAAATATTGAAACAAAAAACGGAAAACTATATATTAGGTGTTTGAATATAAGACCGGTACTTATGATATTTCTCTGCCGTTGTTCTACTGCTCTTTTGTTTTCTTGCCTTTATTGTTTTTATAGGCTAAATTATTGTTATAACCTTGACTGTACTAATATAATTTTCTGTATCACAATAATATGTGGTTATGCCCAAAATTATTAGGTGGTCTGTTGTTACGATACATAATAGAATGCAGAATAGAATGCAACAGTGTCAGTCTTCTATGTATCCATCATTGTCTGATGCCTGAACTTTCATCTAGGATGATGTGACAATTTATTTATTCTCTCTGTGTGGCTGTTCTTATTTTATTTTATTTTTTAATGTTTAGATTTGTGACATGTCCTAAACATGTTTTTTGTTTTGTATTATTTTTATGCATAATAGGTAAATTAAGTACATCTAGCTCTCTAGGATAATCTTTTGCAAGCTAAATGGTCATTCTAAATATGCTTAATATTATCAGATGATGCATTACCTATTAATGTATATTAATATGTATATATTTTAAATAAGATTAAATGTCATGTTATGCTCTCCACATATCAGTTTGCTATGGCAGCCAGAGGATAGACCTGCTACCCTTACAGTATTAGTTTCCCAAAATGTATTCAGGAACCATTTGGTTAAAACTCCCCTCCATTGGATTTGATGGGCAGCACCCTTCTAATTTACATAATTATCCAGTGGCCTGTAAATTACCGGCCAGGGGCGGGGATTTCTAATTGATCACGTGGGTGTCTGTGGGTATTTAGGGAACACCCCTGGCTGCAGTATAGCACTCTTTGAAAAAGTCTCTTAGACGAAACGCGTCAGAGAACCTGTCCTGTTTTTAATGGCAATGTTGCCGGAATAAAGCTTTTGCACGCAGTCACTGCCGCCAGCCTGTCTTTTTGCTGTGCTCCAATGTCCTTGTTTCTCCCTTCCTGTTCCAGTACTGGGCTGGCTTTTTTAGATATTGTTTGGCAAAGTCTAATCTGGCCTTTCTATTCTTGAGT
The DNA here is from genome assembly GCF_040206685.1 of Ascaphus truei. Lineage (NCBI taxonomy): Eukaryota > Metazoa > Chordata > Amphibia > Anura > Ascaphidae > Ascaphus > Ascaphus truei. The sequence goes on along the minus strand of NC_134486.1, from coordinate 134,229,651 downwards.
CTTATGAATGGTTTGCACCTTGTGGTGAACCCTCTGTATTTGCTCTCGTGAAGACTTCTCCTTATGGTAGACTTGGATAATGATATGCTTAACTCCTGGAGAGTGTTCTTCACTTGGCTGGATGTTGTGAAGGGGTTTTTCTTTGTCATGGAAAGGATCCTACGATCATCCACCACTGTTGTCTTCCGTTGACGTCTAGGAATTTTTTGTGTTGCAGAACTCACCACTGCGTTCTTTTTTTCTCAGAATGTACCAAACTGTTGATTTGGCCACTCCTAATGTTCCTGATATCTCTTTGATGGGTTTTTTTTTTTTCAGCCTAATGATGCCCTGTTGGGAGCTCCTTTCACCGCATGTTGTGGGTTCACAGCAACAGCTTCCAAATGTGAATGCTACACCTGGAATCAACTCCAGACCGTTTACCTGCTTAATTGATGATGAAATAGCGAAGGAATAGCCCCCCCTGTCCATGAAACAGCTTTTGAGTCAATTGTCCAATTACTTTTGTTCTCTTGAAAAAGAGGGGGCTACATATTAAAGAGATATAATTCCTAAACCCTTCCTCCAATTTGGATGTGAATACACTCACATTAAAGCTGACAGACTGCACGTTAAACCCATATTCATTATTTAACTGTAACTTGAATTTATTTTGGTACACAGCCAAAATAACAAAACTTGTATCAGTGTCCAATTATTTCCAGACCTAACTGTGTGTGTGTGTATGTATATATATATATATATAATCCATAATACTGAGTTAAGTTATGGTGAGTAAAAAGAGTGACAAAAACCCTCCACAGGAAAGCAAATATGCAAATATAGCTGTAGAGCATACAGCTATATTTGCATATATATATATATATATATATACATATATATATATATATATATATAAAACATACACAGGGGGTGAATACCGCATCAACTACCAATTAATATATGCAATGTCTAAACCTATCTTAACCAGAAAAAGTAAATCTGAGAAAGAAATCACAGAAAACACGTTAACTGCTAGGCGGTGCTAGAGGAAAGGGTAAATATATAAACACAAAAAAGAAAACCTCTAAAAAGCACTCAGACAAGTATATGCAAAAATAGTAATGGTAATTTATTAAATCAAAAAAATAATGAAAGACACAAACAGCTGACTGAAGAGCCTGCCTGACTGAATAAATCAGAAAATCATATAAATAAACGCAAAAGAAACCACAAAAGTACAATATTGTAAACCCAGCATGAATAATACAGTATCAAAGAATGAGTGATCATTATGGGAACATAGTTCCCACAGTGAAGACAAAAGACCAGCCGGCCATAGTAAATGATACTGAGCTGAAGGTAATTAAATATTAACCCTTGAAAATTGAACAAAATACAATATTGTAAAGTAAATAACAGGTGTGCTATACCAATATGCAGGATATTAGATGACAGAAACCTGTAAGCCTATTGCCATGACATAATGCATATCATATGGAAACATGTTAAATAAGTACTTCAGTGACCCAAATACATATATCAAAATGATGGGAAACAAAGGAAGATACTCAGCTCCTTATTGGCAAGGCACTGCAGTCTCAGGCAAGCACAACCCACAAAAAACGATTTCCATGGATGGGAAACAAAAAATAAATTGTCCCAATAGAGTGTCAGCAGGCAGGGTCAGCAACAGCAACAATTAAAAAAGTCCCACAACGCGTTTCGCCCGCTAAGGCTTCTTCACAGGTGGTACTGGAGCCATGGAGCAAGAACGTTTAAATAGGGCTGTGTATTATGACGTATTTCGCGCCAAAAAACCTTCCACAATGGTGCACATCATATACTTCCTGATTGAAATGTCCGTTTATTATGTAATTCAACTGGGTTCCAGCTAGGTGGCGCTGGTGATTCTCGTAATACATGCTGTATTCTCTATGCTCTGGAATGTAGAGCTGAATGGCATCACAAAATCCAGCGAGACCAGCGGACCACATCCCGCTCATGTGCATTGCAGGCTGCTGACAGTATCGGCCATCTTTGTTGAGGTATTGACTTAGCCCTCACTGAGATTAACTTCTCATATACGCGATCAGGGAAAACGATTCCTCGCGCATGCGCTGTGTTTATCAAGGCTTTCAAAAGCCCCACAGGGATATTGGCTGCTGGATGATACATGCACTTTTCGTGAGAAAGATATTTTTTGTTGTTTTTTTGCACAGTAATTGCACCAGCCCTACCCAGGCCATTCATAGACCCAAAAGAGTAGATACATAATGTTCATGATTAAAGATCCATCCACAGTCCACGGACCATATAAGTAGACATATCAGCAGTACAGATGTCCATCTCAAAGGTTTAACACCATCAGTGCCGAAGATAATAATATCCCCTACAATGTAGGGAAATCGGAACCACAACATGGTAATTTTAGATCTTCATGGCAGGAACAGGGATAACCTGCATATAAATAATAGTAATGATCTAGAGTGGTAGAGGGAGAGAAGAAATGATTAATATGCCTAATTAAACACAAACCATATTCTGCGAAAGAAAAAAAGAAATTTAAAAAAATCAATCTCCGAACAAGGGAAAAAGAATACAGAAGGGGAACAATAATGGTAAATAGAATATGGGGACGATATGTGGGGAACTGTAAAAAGCTGTTAATAAATAAATCATAAAAAACAGTCATTAACCTAAACCCCTATAACCAAAAAAAAAAAACCCTAAAAATGGAAATTCCCTAAAACACATTATTGTTATGCATGAACATGAAATTAATAAAGAAAAAGGGCTGGCAGAGGAGAGGCCAAAAATTTGGGAAAGAGATAGCAAGTGGCATTACAGGAACATTGCAAATCCCAAATAGTCATTAAGACCATTGGGTAGCATGGAACCTAGCGTGACAATCCACCTGCATTCATGTTGCAAGAGTGCTCTTTCAATATCTCCTCCTCGTATCCCCAAGGAGACACGTTCTATTGCGAACGCGGAGAGAAATTAATTGTCAGCATTGTGTTCCTGTAAAAAATGTTTAGCCACTGTTGTAATTTTTTTTGATGATTCTATATCCTTAGATGCTGATTTAATATTCCGACTGTGTTCCAATATTCTGAAACGAACTTCTCAAGTTGTCATCCCTACATACATTTTATTGCAGGGACACAACAGGCAATAGATCACCCCTTTAGAGCGACAGGTCAAAAACTGTTTGATCTTAAACTCATGCTGTCCCTTATGATCCTGAAAGGTAGAGGTTTGTTTAGCAAATTTACAAGCAGAGCAGCCACCACATTTGAAAAATCCTTTTTTGTCAAATGTTGACAAAAAAGTAGGAGTACTTTGCGCAATGTAGTGGCTGTGAACCAACTTGTCTCTTAAATTAGGAGACCTTCTGCTTGTTAGCTCTACTTTGGGTCGAAGTTTTTGCCTGAGGTCAGAGTCCATCATAAGGATTGACCAATGCTTTTGCAAAATTTCACACAGCTGATTCCACTGCTGGTTATACGTACCAATAAATCTTATTTTATGGGAATCTGGTTCTTTCGTTTTTGGTTTTAATAAAGATGCCCGGGTCATACTTTTGCTGCGTTCATATCCTTTTTTGATTATCGACTGACTGTATCCTCTATTTAGAAACCTGTGTTTCATCTCTAATGCCCTAGCTTCGTAAGTCATAGGGTTGGAGCAGTTACGTTTTAGGCGAATAAATTCGCCAATCGGTACTCCTGAAATTTGATGTTTCTGATGGGAGCTTGTAGCATGTAGGATTGCATTAGTAGCAGTCTCTTTCCGAAATATATCAGTGCTTAGGTGCCCATCACCATCAATCGTAATACATAAATCCAAAAAATCGATTGAGGTAGAACTGTATTTGGAGGTTAACCTAATATTCAGGCTGTTGTGGTTGAGCACAACGACAAACTGACCAAAATCCTCCACACTGCCCTGCCAGAGGATCAGGATGTCATCGATGTATCTCAACCACAACAGAACCCGATCCGTCATAGCACTGTTGGCCTCTATAAAGACCACCTGACGTTCCCACCAACCTAAAAAAAGGTTGGCATATGAGGGGGCACATGCTGCCCCCATTACAGTACCCCTTAACTGTAAATAAAATTTATTCTTAAACAGAAAATAATTATGTGTGAATAAAAGACATCAGCTCCATCAAAAAATCCACTAAAGGTCGTGTCAGATTAGTCATTGAGAGAAATTTGTATGATGCCGCCAAACCGTCCTGGTGATGGATAGAGGTATAAAGTGCCTCTACATCACATGTTGCTAAAATCACATTTCCATCAACAATGATTTCATCCAGTCTTGATAGAGCATCCATAGTGTCACGCAAGAAGGTAGGTAGAGTCTCCACAATGGGATACAAAAAAGTATCTATGAAGCGGCAGATCGGTTCACTAAGACCCCCAATCCCTGCCACAATGGGCCTACCTGGTGGGTTCAGGGGGTGTTTGTGAACCTTAGGTAAAATGTAGAACGTCGGTGCAACCGGAAATTTGGTTATTAGACCTTTACAGATTTATAATGTAATTGTACCCTGCGAGCAGGCACTCTCTAGGATACAATCCAACTCTAACTTAAATTATTCTGTTGGATCAGAACCAAGTTCAGAGTAGCACTTGATGTCTTTTAATTGTCTAAAGACCTCTTTTTCATATTGGATTTTAGGCCAGATCACCACGTTACCACCTTTATCTGCCGGTTTAATTTCCACATTGGATAGTTTACTCAGGTCCGTAAGAGCCCTCCATTGTGAGCCAGATAGATTATTAAATCCTGTCTTTTTTGGTAAATTTAGTATGTCCTCAGTAACAAGATTAGCAAAAATTTCAATGCATGAATTAGTTTGTATATGAGGACAGAAAGTTGATTTAGGCTTGAAATTAGATACTAAACTCAACTCATTAACTGTACCCATAACGGCCAGTGATGGTAAGACAAGATCCTGTAATAGCTCACGCTCCTGTGTATTAAGGACCGTGTCATCCTCATGACTGCTCTCCTCAGTACTGGAAAATTTGTTGAAGTGTTTTGTAAGGAGCAGTTTGCGACAAAACAAATTTAAATCCTTGATCCAAACAAATTTGTTAATATGAAACGTAGGGGAGAAATAAAGTCCTTTCCGAAGAACAAATAATTGTTCATCGGAGAGGACCACATCAGAAAGATTAATAATAGTTAATTCGTCACTCACCACTTGGCATATTTGCCCCTTCTCCTCCTGCCTTTGTAGCCGTATCGCACTCTTTCTCTTAGTTGACGACTTCCCACGCCTTGTCCTCCTGGCGATTGATCTTGTCCTTGACTTTGTCCTAAAAAAGATGATGGACCTGCATCTCCTTCCACTGAGTGCCTGGAGTCGTAGTCCGAAGAGTCAATGTCTGTTGATGTAGCACCGGATACAGCAGCAGTGTTAGTTGCATTCTGGGGTCTTGATTTCTTGGTAGATCTCCTGCCATGTTGCCAATTGTAAACCTTATCTGTTTGGTAGTCGACAGAATCACGATTAAACTTAAGTTTCTTGATATCAGTAATTTCAGTTTCATATTTCACAATGTCTTCCTCAATTGTTTTAACAAATTGCAGATCATTAGGGTCAAGATTTTTTTGTATCATCTCTATTTCTAGAGAGACTTCCTTAAAGGTATTGGAGTCATGTTCGATAAGAATAAACATTAAATCGAACGAACAGTTGTTGAGTACTCCCTCCCATATGACTTTATGATTTGGATCACTGAATTGGAATGCAGGGAATGTTTTAATTCTTAAACCCCTAGGTATAAGTTTGTGATCAAGATATCTCTCAAGGGCAGTTTAATTCCACCATATTCTTGCACGCTTACGCATTAGTGCATTTAGGAGCTTAATATTGTCCCTCCCCACAGCTGATACCAGTTGTGGTGCCTGAATGTGGCTGACATCAGCCATAAAAAATATTTCATCGGCGTTTTTTAAACGTTCTTGCTCTCTAGCATTAAAATCCATTATTATTAATTCTACAAAAGACCATCAAATAGTATTATGTTGGTGGAGCAGGTATTCCAAGAACACTGATAGACAGTAACAATATATAACATGCACAGGGGGTGAATACCGCATCAACTACCAATTAATATATGCAATGTCTAAACCTATCTTAACCAGAAAAAGTAAATCTGAGAAAGAAATCACAGAAAACACGTTAACTGCTAGGCGGTGCTAAAGGAAAGGGTAAATATATAAACACAAAAAAGAAAACCTCTAAAAAGCACTCAGACAAGTATATGCAAAAATAGTAATGGTAATTTATTAAATAAAAAAATAATGAAAGACACAAACAGCTGACTGAAGAGCCTGCCTGACTGAATAAATCAGAAAATCATATAAATAAACGCAAAAGAAACCACAAAAGTACAATATTGTAAACCCAGCATGAATAATACAGTATCAAAGAATGAGTGATCATTATGGGAACATAGTTCCCACAGTGAAGACAAAAGACCAGCCGGCCATAGTAAATGATTCTGAGCTGAAGGTAATTAAATATTAACCCTTGAAAATTGAACAAAATACAATATTGTAAAGTAAATAACAGGTGTGCTATACCAATATGCAGGATATTAGATGACAGAAACCTGTAAGCCTATTGCCATGACATAATGCATATCATATGAAAACATGTTAAATAAGTACTTCAGTGACCCAAATACATATATCAAAATGATGGGAAACAAAGGAAGATACTCAGCTCCTTATTGGCAAGGCAGTGCAGTCTCAGGCAAGCACAACCCACAAAAAACGATTTCCATGGATGGGAAACAAAAAATAAATTGTCCCAATAGAGTGTCAGCAGGCAGGGTCAGCAACAGCAACAATTAAAAAAGTCCCACAACGCGTTTCGCCCGCTAAGGCTTCTTCACAGGTGGTACTGGAGCCATGGAGCAAAAACGTTTAAATAGGGCTGTGTATTATGACGTATTTCGCGCCAAAAAACCTTCCACAATGGTGCACATCATATACTTCCTGATTGAAATGTCCGTTTATTATGTAATTCAACTGGGTTCCAGCTAGGTGGCGCTGGTGATTCTCGTAATACATGCTGTATTCTCTATGCTCTGGAATGTAGAGCTGAATGGCATCACAAAATCCAGCGAGACCAGCGGACCACATCCCGCTCATGTGCATTGCAGGCTGCTGACAGTATCGGCCATCTTTGTTGAGGTATTGACTTAGCCCTCACTGAGATTAACTTCTCATATACGCGATCAGGGAAAACGATTCCTCGCGCATGCGCTGTGTTTATCAAGGCTTTCAAAAGCCCCACAGGGATATTGGCTGCTGGATGATACATGCACTTTTCGTGAGAAAGATATTTTTTGTTGTTTTTTTGCACAGTAATTGCACCAGCCCTACCCAGGCCATTCATAGACCCAAAAGAGTAGATACATAATGTTCATGATTAAAGATCCATCCACAGTCCACGGACCATATAAGTAGACATATCAGCAGTACAGATGTCCATCTCAAAGGTTTAACACCATCAGTGCCGAAGATAATAATATCCCCTACAATGTAGGGAAATCGGAACCACAACATGGTAATTTTAGATCTTCATGGCAGGAACAGGGATAACCTGCATATAAATAATAGTAATGATCTAGAGTGGTAGAGGGAGAGAAGAAATGATTAATATGCCTAATTAAACACAAACCATATTCTGCGAAAGAAAAAAAGAAATTTAAAAAAATCAATCTCCGAACAAGGGAAAAAGAATACAGAAGGGGAACAATAATGGTAAATAGAATATGGGGACGATATGTGGGGAACTGTAAAAAGCTGTTAATAAATAAATCATAAAAAACAGTCATTAACCTAAACCCCTATAACCAAAAAAAAAAAACCCTAAAAATGGAAATTCCCTAAAACACATTATTGTTATGCATGAACATGAAATTAATAAAGAAAAAGGGCTGGCAGAGGAGAGGCCAAAAATTTGGGAAAGAGATAGCAAGTGGCATTACAGGAACATTGCAAATCCCAAATAGTCATTAAGACCATTGGGTAGCATGGAACCTAGCATGACAATCCACCTGCATTCATGTTGCAAGAGTGCTCTTTCAATATCTCCTCCTCGTATCCCCAAGGAGACACGTTCTATTGCGAACGCGGAGAGAAATTAATTGTCAGCATTGTGTTCCTGTAAAAAATGTTTAGCCACTGTTGTAATTTTTTTTGATGATTCTATATCCTTAGATGCTGATTTAATATTCCGACTGTGTTCCAATATTCTGAAACGAACTTCTCAAGTTGTCATCCCTACATACATTTTATTGCAGGGACACAACAGGCAATAGATCACCCCTTTAGAGCGACAGGTCAAAAACTGTTTGATCTTAAACTCATGCTGTCCCTTATGATCCTGAAAGGTAGAGGTTTGTTTAGCAAATTTACAAGCAGAGCAGCCATCACATTTGAAAAATCCTTTTTTGTCAAATGTTGACAAAAAAGTAGGAGTACTTTGCGCAATGTAGTGGCTGTGAACCAACTTGTCTCTTAAATTAGGAGACCTTCTGCTTGTTAGCTCTACTTTGGGTCCAAGTTTTTGCCTGAGGTCAGAGTCCATCATAAGGATTGACCAATGCTTTTGCAAAATTTCACACAGCTGATTCCACTGCTGGTTATACGTACCAATAAATCTTATTTTATGGGAATCTGGTTCTTTCGTTTTTGGTTTTAATAAAGATGCCCGGGTCATACTTTTGCTGCGTTCATATCCTTTTTTGATTATCGACTGACTGTATCCTCTATTTAGAAACCTGTGTTTCATCTCTAATGCCCTAGCTTCGTAAGTCATAGGGTTGGAGCAGTTACGTTTTAGGCGAATAAATTCGCCAATCGGTACTCCTGAAATTTGATGTTTCTGATGGGAGCTTGTAGCATGTAGGATTGCATTAGTAGCAGTCTCTTTCCGAAATATATCAGTGCTTAGGTGCCCATCACCATCAATCGTAATACATAAATCCAAAAAATCGATTGAGGTAGAACTGTATTTGGAGGTTAACCTAATATTCAGGCTGTTGTGGTTGAGCACAACGACAAACTGACCAAAATCCTCCACACTGCCCTGCCAGAGGATCAGGATGTCATCGATGTATCTCAACCACAACAGAACCCGATCCGTCATAGCACTGTTGGCCTCTATAAAGACCACCTGACGTTCCCACCAACCTAAAAAAAGGTTGGCATATGAGGGGGCACATGCTGCCCCCATTACAGTACCCCTTAACTGTAAATAAAATTTATTCTTAAACAGAAAATAATTATGTGTGAATAAAAGACATCAGCTCCATCAAAAAATCCACTAAAGGTCGTGTCAGATTAGTCATTGAGAGAAATTTGTATGATGCCGCCAAACCGTCCTGGTGATGGATAGAGGTATAAAGTGCCTCTACATCACATGTTGCTAAAATCACATTTCCATCAACAATGATTTCATCCAGTCTTGATAGAGCATCCATAGTGTCACGCAAGAAGGTAGGTAGAGTCTCCACAATGGGATACAAAAAAGTATCTATGAAGCGGCAGATCGGTTCACTAAGACCCCCAATCCCTGCCACAATGGGCCTACCTGGTGGGTTCAGGGGGTGTTTGTGAACCTTAGGTAAAATGTAGAACGTCGGTGCAACCGGAAATTTGGTTATTAGACCTTTACAGATTTATAATGTAATTGTACCCTGCGAGAAGGCACTCTCTAGGATACAATCCAACTCTAACTTAAATTATTCTGTTGGATCAGAACCAAGTTCAGAGTAGCACTTGATGTCTTTTAATTGTCTAAAGACCTCTTTTTCATATTGGATTTTAGGCCAGATCACCACGTTACCACCTTTATCTGCCGGTTTAATTTCCACATTGGATAGTTTACTCAGGTCCGTAAGAGCCCTCCATTGTGAGCCAGATAGATTATTAAATCCTGTCTTTTTTGGTAAATTTAGTATGTCCTCAGTAACAAGATTAGCAAAAATTTCAATGCATGAATTAGTTTGTATATGAGGACAGAAAGTTGATTTAGGCTTGAAATTAGATACTAAACTCAACTCATTAACTGTACCCATAACGGCCAGTGATGGTAAGACAAGATCCTGTAATAGCTCACGCTCCTGTGTATTAAGGACCGTGTCATCCTCGTGACTGCTCTCCTCAGTACTGGAAAATTTGGTGAAGTGTTTTGTAAGGAGCAGTTTGCGACAAAACAAATTTAAATCCTTGATCCAAACAAATTTGTTAATATGAAACGTAGGGGAGAAATAAAGTCCTTTCCGAAGAACAAATAATTGTTCATCGGAGAGGACCACATCAGAAAGATTAATAATAGTTAATTCGTCACTCACCACTTGGCATATTTGCCCCTTCTCCTCCTGCCTTTGTAGCCGTATCGCACTCTTTCTCTTAGTTGACGACTTCCCACGCCTTGTCCTCCTGGCGATTGAGCTTGTCCTTGACTTTGTCCTAAAAAAGATGATGGACCTGCATCTCCTTCCACTGAGTGCCTGGAGTCGTAGTCCGAAGAGTCAATGTCTGTTGATGTAGCACCGGATACAGCAGCAGTGTTAGTTGCATTCTGGGGTCTTGATTTCTTGGTAGATCTCCTGCCATGTTGCCAATTGTAAACCTTATCTTTTTGGTAGTCGACAGAATCACGATTAAACTTAAGTTTCTTGATATCAGTAATTTCAGTTTCATATTTCACAATGTCTTCCCCAATTGTTTTAACAAATTGCAGATCATTAGGGTCAAGATTTTTTTGTATCATCTCTATTTCTAGAGAGACTTCCTTAAAGGTATTGGAGTCATGTTCGATAAGAATAAACATTAAATCGAACGAACAGTTGTTGAGTACTCCCTCCCATATGACTTTATGATTTGGATCACTGAATTGGAATGCAGGGAATGTTTTAATTCTTAAACCCCTAGGTATAAGTTTGTGATCAAGATATCTCTCAAGGGCAGTTTAATTCCACCATACTCTTGCACGCTTACGCATTAGTGCATTTAGGAGCTTAATATTGTCCCTCCCCACAGCTGATACCAGTTGTGGTGCCTGAATGTGGCTGACATCAGCCATAAAAAATATTTCATCTGCGTTTTTTAAACGTTCTTGCTCTCTAGCATTAAAATCCATTATTATTAATTCTACAAAAGACCATCAAATAGGATTATGTTGGTGGAGCAGGTATTCCAAGAACACTGATAGACAGTAACAATATATAACATGCACAGGGGGTGAATACTGCATCAACTACCAATTAATATATGCAATGTCTAAACCTATCTTAACCAGAAAAAGTAAATCTGAGAAAGAAATCACAGAAAACACGTTAACTGCTAGGCGGTGCTAGAGGAAAGGGTAAATATATAAACACAAAAAAGAAAACCTCTAAAAAGCACTCAGACAAGTATATGCAAAAATAGTAATGGTAATTTATTAAATAAAAAAATAATGAAAGACACAAACAGCTGACTGAAGAGCCTGCCTGACTGAATAAATCAGAAAATCATATAAATAAACGCAAAAGAAACCACAAAAGTACAATATTGTAAACCCAGCATGAATAATACAGTATCAAAGAATGAGTGATCACTATGGGAACATAGTTCCCACAGTGAAGACAAAAGACCGGCCGGCCATAGTAAATGATACTGAGCTGAAGGTAATTAAATATTAACCCTTGAAAATTGAACAAAATACAATATTGTAAAGTAAATAACAGGTGTGCTATACCAATATGCAGGATATTAGATGACAGAAACCTGTAAGCCTATTGCCATGACATAATGCATATCATATGGAAACATGTTAAATAAGTACTTCAGTGACCCAAATACATATATCACAATGATGGGAAACAAAGGAAGATACTCAGCTCCTTATTGGCAAGGCAGTGCAGTCTCAGGCAAGCACAACCCACAAAAAACGATTTCCATGGATGGGAAACAAAAAATAAATTGTCCCAATAGAGTGTCAGCAGGCAGGGTCAGCAACAGCAACAATTAAAAAAGTCCCACAACGCGTTTCGCCCGCTAAGGCTTCTTCACAGGTGGTACTGGAGCCATGGAGCAAGAACGTTTAAATAGGGCTGTGTATTATGACGTATTTCACGCCAAAAAACCTTCCACAATGGTGCACATCATATACTTCCTGATTGAAATGTCCGTTTATTATGTAATTCAACTGGGTTCCAGCTAGGTGGCGCTGGTGATTCTCGTAATACATGCTGTATTCTCTATGCTCTGGAATGTAGAGCTGAATGGCATCACAAAATCCAGCGAGACCAGCGGACCACATCCCGCTCATGTGCATTGCAGGCTGCTGACAGTAACGGCCATCTTTGTTGAGGTATTGACTTAGCCCTCACTGAGATTAACTTCTCATATACGCGATCAGGGAAAACCATTCCTCGCGCATGCGCAGTGTTTATCAAGGCTTTCAAAAGCCCCACAGGGATATTGGCTGCTGGATGATACATGCACTTTTCGTGAGAAAGATATTTTTTGTTGTTTTTTTGCACAGTAATTGCACCAGCCCCACCCAGGCCATTCATAGACCCAAAAGAGTAGATACATAATGTTCATGATTAAAGATCAATCCACGGTCCATGGACCATATAAGTAGACATATCAGCAGTACAGATGTCCATCTCAAAGGTTTAACACCATCAGTGCCGAAGATAATAATATCCCCTACAATGTAGGGAAATCGGAACCACAACATGGTAATTTTAGATCTTCATGGCAGGAACAGGGATAACCTGCATATAAATAATAGTAATGATCTAGAGTGGTAGAGGGAGAGAAGAAATGATTAATATGCCTAATTAAACACAAACCATATTCTGCGAAAGAAAAAAAGAAATTTAAAAAAATCAATCTCCGAACAAGGGAAAAAGAATAAAGAAGGGGAACAATAATGGTAAATAGAATATGGGGATGATATGTGGGGAACTGTAAAAAGCTGTTAATAAATAAATCATAAAAAACAGTCATTAACCTAAACCCCTATAACCAAAAAAAAAAACCCTAAAAAGGGAAATTCCCTAAAACACATTATTGTTATGCATGAACATGAAATTAATAAAGAAAAAGGGCGGGCAGAGGAGAGGCCAAAAATTTGGGAAAGAGATAGAAAGTGGCATTACAGAAACATTGCAAATCCCAATGTTCATAGATACTTTTTTGTATCCCATTGTGGAGACTCTACCTACCTTCTTGCGTGACACTATGGATGCTCTATCAAGACTGGATGAAATCATTGTTGATGGAAATGTGATTTTAGCAACATGTGATGTAGAGGCACTTTATACCTCTATCCATCACCAGGACGGTTTGGCGGCATCATACAAATTTCTCTCAATGACTAATCTGACACGACCTTTAGTGGATTTTTTGATGGAGCTGATGTCTTTTATTCTCACACAATTATTTTCTGTTTAAGGATAAATGTTATTTACAGTTAAGGGGTACTGCAATGCGGGCGGCATGTGCCCCCTCATATGCCAACCTTTTTTTTAGGTTGGTGGGAACGTCAGGTGGTCTTTATAGAGGCCAACAGTGCTATGACGGATCGGGTTCTGTTGTGCTTGAGATACATCGATGAAATCCTGATCCTCTGGCAGGGCAGTGCGGAGGATTTTGGTCAGTTTGTCGATGTGCTCAACCACAACAGCCTGAATATTAGGTTAACCTCCAAATACAGTTCTACCTCAATCGATTTTTTGGATTTATGTATTACGATTGATGGTGATGGGCACCTAAGCACTGATATATTTCGGAAAGAGACTGCTACTAATGCAATCCTACATGCTACAAGCTCCCATCCAAAACATCAAATTTCAGGAGTACCGATTGGCGAATTTATTCGCCTAAAACGTAACTGCTCAAACACTATGACTTACGAAGCTAGGGCATTAGAGATGAAACACAGGTATCTAAATAGAGGATACAGTCAGTCGATAATCAAAAAAGGATATGAACGCAGCAAAAGTATGACCCGGGCATCTTTATTAAAACCAAAAACGAAAGAACCAGATTCCCATAAAATAAGATTTATTGGTACGTATAACCAGCAGTGGAATCAGCTGCGTGAAATTTTGCAAAAGCATTGGTCAATCCTTATGATGGACACTGACCTCAGACAAAAACTTCGACCCAAAGTAGAGCTAACAAGCAGAAGGTCTCCTAATTTAAGAGACAAGTTGGTTCACAGCCACTACATTGCGCAAAGTACTCCTACTTTTTTGTCAACATTTGACAAAAAAGGATTTTTCAAATGCGGTGGCTGCTCTGCTTGTAAATTTGCTAAACAAACCTCTACCTTTCAGGATCATAAGGGACAGCATGAGTTTAAGATCAAACAGTTTTTGTCCTATCGCTCTAAAGGGGTGATCTATTGCCTGTTGTGTCCCTGCAATAAAATGTATGTAGGGATGACAACTAGAGAAGTTCGTTTCAGAATATTGGAACACAGTCGGAATATTAAATCAGCATCTAAGGATATAGAATCATCAAAAAAAATTACAACAGTGGCTAAACATTTTTTACAGGAACACAATGCTGACAATTAATTTCTCTCCGCGTTCGCAATAGAACGTGTCTCCTTGGGGATACGTGGAGGAGATATTGAAAGAGCACTCCTGCAACATGAATGCAGGTGGATTGTCACCCAAGGTTCCATGCTACCCAATGGTCTTAATGACTATTTGGGATTTGCAATGTTCCTGTAATGCCACTTGCTATCTCTTTCCCAAATTTTTGGCCTCCCCTCTGCCCGCCCTTTTTCTTTATTAATTTCATGTTCATGCATAACAATAATGTGTTTTAGGGAATTTCCCTTTTTAGGGTTTTTTTTTTGGTTGTAGGGGTTTAGGTTAATGACTGTTTTTTATGATTTATTTATTAACAGCTTTTTACAGCTCCCCACATATCATCCCCATATTCTATTTACCATTATTGTTCCCCTTCTGTATTCTTTTTCCCTTGTTCGGAGATTGATTTTTTTAAATTTCTTTTTTTCTTTCGCAGAATATGGTTTGTGTTTTATTAGGCATATTAATCATTTTTTCTCTCCCTCTACCACTCTAGATCATTACTATTATTTATATGCAGGTTATCCCTGTTCCTGCCATGAAGATCTAAAATTACCATGTTGTGGTTCCGATTTCCCTACATTGTAGGGGATATTATTATCTTCTGCACTGATGGTGTTAAACCTTTGAGATGGACATCTGTACTGCTGATATGTCTACTGCACCGACACACTTTATTCGAGCAAATACCCAGTATGTACCTGGCAGATACCTGGAATGCGTCGCTCCTCACCTCTGACAAGCCCCGTTGCGTTTGCCTTCCCAGCCTGGGTTCATGCCTGGCTGACGGGCGGCTGATCTGTTAAATGATAATGATTAGGATTTAATAGGCTGCAATGCTTCGCGTGTCTACCAGATGGCATAAATTCATGAATTGTAATGCAGTATATATATATATACTGTGCAGTATTGAAGCCAGCGGGAATAAAATGCTTCAATCCCTGCTTGGAAAATACCTCAATGCACTCGGGCAGAAAACAGTCACAAACCTCAATACACCCGGGTATACCCGAATTCGTGGGACTAGCCGAGCTCGAATAAAGTGTGTCGCCAGTGTACTTATATGGTCTGTGGACCGTGGATGGATCTTTAATGATGAACATTATGTATCTACTCTTTTGGGTCTATGAATGGCCTGGGTAGGGCTGGTGCAATTACTGTGCAAAAAAACAACAAAAAATATCTTTCTCACGAAAAGTGCATGTATCATCCAGCAGCCAATATCCCTGTGGGGCTGTTGAAAGCCTTGATAAACACTGCGCATGCGCGAGGAATCGTTTTCCCTGATCGCGTATATGAAAAGTTAATCTCAGTGAGGGCTAAGTCAATACCTCAACAAAGATGGCCGATACTGTCAGCAGCCTGCAATGCACATGAGTGGGATGTGGTCCGCTGATCTCGCGGGATTTCGTGATGCCATTCAGCTCTACATTCCGGAGCATAGAGAATACAGCATGTATTACGAGAATCACCAGCGCCACCTAGCTGGAACCCAGTTGAATTACATAATAAACGGACATTTCAATCAGGAAGTATATGATGTGCACCTTTGTGGAAGGTTTTTTGGCGCGAAATACGTCATAATACACAGCCCTATTTAAACGTTCTTGCTCCATGGCTCCAGTACCACCTGTGAAGAAGCCTTAGCGGGCGAAACGCATTGTGGGACTTTTTTAATTGTTGCTGTTGCTGACCCTGCCTGCTGACACTCTATTGGGACAATTTATTTTTTGTTTCCCACCCATGGAATTCGTTTTTTGTGGGTTGTGCTTGCCTGAGACTGCACTGCCTTGCCAATAAGGAGCTGAGTATCTTCCTTTGTTTCCCATCATTGTGATATATGTATAAGGGTCACTGAAGTACTTATTTAACATGTTTCCATATGATATGCCTTATGTCATGGCAATAGGCTTACAGGTTTCTGTCATCTAATATCCTGCATATTGGTATAGCACACCTGTTATTTACTTTAAAATATTGTATTTTGTTCAATTTTCAAGGGTTAATATTTAATTTACTTCAGCTCAGTATCATTTACTATGGCCGGCCGGTCTTTTGTCTTCACTGTGGGAACTATGTTCCCATAGTGATCACTCATTCTTTGATACTGTATTATTCATGCTGGGTTTACAATATTGTACTTTTGTGGTTTCTTTTTGGTTTATTTATATGATTTTCTGATTTATTCAGTCAGGCAGGCTCTTCAGTCAGCTGTTTGTGTCTTTCATTATTTTTTGATTTAAT
The DNA here is from genome assembly GCF_040206685.1 of Ascaphus truei. NCBI lineage: Eukaryota > Metazoa > Chordata > Amphibia > Anura > Ascaphidae > Ascaphus > Ascaphus truei. The sequence continues at coordinate 134,212,783 of NC_134486.1, read as the reverse complement.
AAATTACCATTACTATTTTTGCATATACTTGTCTGAGTGCTTTTTAGAGGTTTTCTTTTGTGTGTGTGTGTGTGTGTGTGTGTGTGTGTGTGTGTGTGTGTGTGTGTGTGTGTGTGTGTGTGTGTGTGTGTGTGTGTGTGTGTGTGTGTAGAGAACAGAGAGCGCATGCCCCATAGCGTAAAATTGTACATTTAATAAAAATAAGGATTGGGGGAGGGAATAAGAACACTCACAAAGGTCGTAAATAACAAGCAATTTGTGATAATATCACCACCAACGAGGTAAGAACCATCCTGGATCAAAGCAACAGTCCAAAAGGAAAGTTCCTGCCGATTCACCAGTAAGAGTTCATCCTCTATTAGTCCCGCAGATGGTAAGCCACGTGTCTACTTCCAATGTAGCTTACGAGTAAGACAACCTCAATACAGCTCCCTGCACACTCTGGCCGTAAAGCGTGCACTTGCGTGATGACGTAGTATCGTAATTTTGCGTACCCTGACGTGTTTCGTCACACTGGGCGACTTTGTCAAAGGGAAAGTATTTTTAGAGTGTATTTATTTATTTATTGTATATTTGGCCTCTGTGCACTACACTAAAAGAATTATTCTATATTACACAGGCTAGGGCATAACCTCTAGAACTACACATTTTCACTATATTATAATTTTTGCATTATTACACAGATTATCACATACATTTATAC